>NC_050583.1:8781362-8872082 GCF_013368585.1 Megalops cyprinoides | reverse complement strand
TACGGATTTATGTCAATATGGTGTGCTCTGCGGTTACAATAAAAAGATTTACTTTCATAAAACAATCCAACCGGATGCCGTTTTTGACAATTCAGCAGTCAGCTCTTCATCGATGACTTCCACACGCCGAGTAACTGTGCGACGCAACAGACTCACATTTTCAAACAGACTTTTCTTATCACGGCACAGTATGCTAGCCGCCTCTACCATACAATCTTTTAAAAACTCACCATCTGAAAATGGCTTGCTGTGTTTTGGGGTTGGTGGTTTTGTGTAACAGCATGTAGCTAACTTTTGTTGCTGATTCTTGGACTGTAGACTGCTTTGTAAAAATATATTGTGGCATAGTTAAAATGCTTAGTACTGATATGTCTATTAATGTTGTATTCTTTGAATACTGCAACATTTTGGCGAGAAGGAGACAACTGGCTATCATTTAGGGTCAGTTAAAAACATGGTAATTACATGAGGCTTTGGTACTTTTTTCTGTGGCGAGACACCATTTTAGTAGATAACGTACATTGTTAGCGATCTAGCTGGCTATACACTGTTGCAGAGCTAACGTTAGCTAACAGGCTAGTTTTGCTAATGACAAGCAGTAAACACAAACACCAGAAACTCCTAGGATCTGTCCAATTTGACTCCAAACGGCCTCTTTATGATGAATGTTATGATACAACTTAGCTGTTATGTTGTACAGTTCACGGTGCTCAGAAACTAGCACAATTAACTTCACTGCTATCTTCTCCATTTTTGGTGGTGGTTATGGGAAACGACAGGTCTCACCACTCCGCTTGTGATTGGTCAGCTGTCAAAAAAGCACTTGACGTAGGGCTTTTTTTTTCGGAGAAGTTGAACTTTTTTCAATTGAAAAAAACGCTGGCGATGGCGTTAAATAAAACAAAAACGTTCAGGACATTTTTGCAAACACGGTCTACTCCATAGGATCGTTATGTAAAACAGCCGCTGACAGCTTCAGAAAAGACGCTACGTGTGAACACAGCCTAACGCAGCATTTTTTTTGTAGTTTTTCCCTCGAAAGGTGTTGTGGGCCGGATTAAAGTAGTACGCGGGCCGGATGTTGCCCATGTGTGCTCTAGCTGGTGGTGGTGACGTGGTGGACCCTCCGGCAGGTGGCGGTGGCATGGTGGGCCTTCTGGCCAGCAGCGGCGACGTGGAGGTAGGTCGCAGCCCCTCTTCACTGGTGGTGTGGAGTGCCACGGCCTCAGAACCAAGGTAGAGTGTAGCCCTGGGTATGTCCACTGTGGCCTTCCACTTGGCCAGCGGGTCCAGCCTGATGATGCAGGAGTCTTGTATGCTGGCTAACCAGAACTGGTGGTCAACGATGTGGCTGGCAACGGTCATCCAGAGAGATCTTCCTGGCATTTTGGCGTGTTCGCCATGACCATGGCTATTCACAGCTTGGTGGATGTCAGGGTTCCAGGGCGGACCAGAGAAATGGTGGACCCCGTGTACACCAAGGCTCTGCAAAGGGTGCCATTTAGGTTGCAGTCCAGGTACAGTCCATGTGTCCGGCCCAGCCAGCTGAGCCGCAGTTGTGACTTGGTGAGGGAAGGAGAGTTGCTTGCGGATGGCAGTTCCCCCGTTGTGCCACCCACTCTAGTTTAACAGCGGCTGAGGTGCTGAGCTTCGTGGAGTCGGCACTGGGCAGTGGCATGCAGTGTGGCCCGGCTGTTCTTCTGGTTCCTTGCCATGGTCGTTGTGGAGGTGTGGTGGCGATCTGGCGGGTCACTTCTTCCTCGTCACTCCCCTTGTAGTCTGCCTGACACACTTCAGCACTCAGGATGTCAGTTTTGTCGTTGTTTTCCACTTTGTAAACTCGTTTTGTCAGTCCTAATTTCAAGCACGCTTCTCTGCCTAGGATCGCTGGTGAGTCTCACTCCAGGATCCAAAATACTAGCTCAAACACATCTTTTTTGTACTCACACTCGAGCTTTGCCTTGCCCTTTGGCTCCATCGTGTGGCCAGAGTAGGTAACTCACCTGCAGCTTGACTTGAGCAGTGGTACGTTGTTTAATTTCGCGAAATCTTCAGAGGACATATTACACTCTGCGCCCGTGTCCAACTTGAAGGTAAGCACGCAGTTGTTTATTTTTTAGCGTTTCAGTCTATGTCTTACTTTCATTGTCAATTGCAGAGACTGTGAAGTTGTGCTACATCCGTTTGCTCAGTTTGCTTGACTTCAGTGCTGCCCATAAACATGTGAACATCTTGCATTTACATTTACATTTATTCATTTTGCAGACATTTTTATCCAAAGCATACAAAAGTGGGCAAACAACAGGCACAAGGGAAAGATGTGTACAGGTCATACAATGCAGATAGTGCTGAAGCTGAGCACAAGGTCAGTGTAGCAAGACAGAGCTAATCTGATCTAAGGTTACATAAGGTTACATATCTGATCTAAGGTTACATAGGGTTACATATATCAAATACAGTCACCAAATGACGTCCCCACATCATCACCACTCCAACCCTCGACCGGGACCAGACAGGCTATCGATGACCTGTATCAATGGAGTTGCGGGGGCCTCGAGGCAGACCAGAAGCGTCAGCTGCTGGAGCTCTTTGCCAACATCTTCACGGCCAGGGACAAGGACTGCACACACACCAGCCTCGTGCAACATGACATTGACACTGGTGATGTGCGTCCCAGCCACCTCCGCCCCCGTCGCCTACCCCTTGCCAAGCGGGCTGCGGCGGAACAAAAGGTTAAGGAGATGGCAGAGGCGGGCGTAATCGAGCCCTCCAGTAGCCCTTGGGCCGCTCCTGTCATCCTAGTCCAGAAGAAGGACGGCACCTGGCGCTTCTGTGTCAATTACCGCCTCCTCAACGGGGTCACCCGTAAGGACTCCTACCCCTGCTGCGCATCGATGACGCCCTCGACTACATCGCTGGGTCCCGCTGGTTTAGTTCCCTTGATCTCCACAGCGGCTACTGGCAGGTGGAGTTGACGCCAGAGGCACGCCCCAAGACCACCTTCTCCATCAGCCAGGGGCTGTGGCAGTTCCAGGTCATGCCCTTCGGCCTCTGTAATGCCCCGGCCACCTTCGAGTGCCTGATGGAGATGGTCCTGGCTGACATTCCCCGCAGCCGCTGCGTCATCTACCTGGATGACCTCCGCATCCATGCTGTGGGCATAGAGGGTGCCCTGGCCAACCTGAGGGACATCTTCTGTGCCATCTGCCGGGCCGGCCTGCACCTTCACCCCAAGAAGTGCCACCTGTTCCGGCAGAAGACGTCCTTCATGGGGCGTGTAGTCAGTGCGGCAGGGGTTTCCACAGAGCCGGTGAAGGTGGCTGCGGTAAGAGACTGGCCTGTCCCCCAAAATGTTGGAGAGCTGCGGAGCTTCCTGGCATCATACTACCAGCGGTTCGTCCGGGACTTCGCCACCATCGCCAGCCTGCTTCACCAGCTGACTCAGAAAGGCCAGGCATTCCAGTGGGGTGAGGACTGCGCCACCACTTTCGCCGAGCTCCGGTCAGCGCTTGTCGAGGCTCCCATGCTGGCTTACCCTGACCTCCAGCGACCGTTCATCGTGGACCCTGTCACCAGCAATGTGGGCCTCAGTGTGGTGCTGTCCCAGGAGGGGGAGCATGGTGAGCAGGTCATCGCCTACCACAGTCACTCCCTCAGCCGACTGGAGCAGAATTACTGCATCACCTGGCGAAAGCTGCTGGCCATCATCCTTGGGCTCTGTCACTTCCGGCCTTGCCTCTATGGGTGGAGGTTCGTCCTGCGCACCAACCATGCCTCCCTCACCTGGCTCCTCAGTTTCAGGGAGCCAGAGGGGCAGCTGGCCTGGTGTCTTGAAACACTGCAACACTACCATTTTGTGGTCCATCACCGGGCTGGTCATCTCCACACCAACGCGGATGCTCTGTCCAGACGCCCCTGTGAGGGAGAAGAGTGCCGGTAATATCAGTGCGTTGAGGACCAGGACACGGCGACCCTAGTAGTGGCGGCCCTGCAGACCACCCCCTCGGGCGACGACAACGCCTCTCCAGCAGGCGGCGCAAGCAGCGTGAAAACCATGGACCCTCAGCAGCTCTGACTGGGCCAGAGCCAAGACCCTGTTCTCTCCCGGGTCCAGGCTTGGGTGGGGGCAGACAAACGACCGATGTGGGCAGCAGTGTCGGCGCTGGACCCTGAGACCAAGGCCCTCTACTCCAGCCTCACCAGCCGGGGCCGGCCTCCTCCATCGCCGCTGGCAGTCCCCCAAGGGCCACCCCGACATCCTCCAGCTCCTGGTGCCTTGTCAGCTGCATCCCAAGGTCCTCCAGTTCATCCACGGCTTGGTGTGGGCGGGCCAATTTGGGGTCGCCAAGATCCTACACTGGCTGTGGTCCAGATTCTACAGGCCAGGGTGTCAGCAAGATGTAGAGCTCTACATCCATTGGTGTGACTCCTGCACGGCACGGAAGGGGTCGACCCGGGGCTCACACACTCCCCTGCAGCAGTACCAGGTGGGGGCCCCGATGGAGCGTCCTGGGCCCCTTCCCTACCACCAACTGGGGGAACCGCTACGTCCTTGTCCATGGGCTACTTCACCAATTGACCCAAGGCCTATGCGGTTCCAGACCAGAGTGCCGCCACCACCGCCGAGTGCCTGGTCAGCGAAATGCTCTGCCGCTTCGGTGCGTCCAAGGAGCTGCACAGCGACCGGGGCAGAATTTCGAGGCTTAGGTGTTCGGTGAGGTCTGTCGGCGGCTGGGGATCAGGAAGACCCGGATGACGCCACTCCATCCTCAGAGCAACGGGCTGGTTGAGCGCTTCAACCACACCCTGGCTACCCAGCTCACCATCCTGACTGGCCGCTGGCAGTGGGACTGAGATCTACACCTGCCCCTGGTCCTGTGGGCGTACCGGATGGCAGTGCAGGACGGCAGTCCACCCGATGCACCCCTGCAGCCCTTATGTTCAGTCTATGGCTCACGCTGCACGGGGGAGGACTGGGGGCGCAGGTGTGGGCGTGCAGCCTGAGCGAAGGAAGGGTCTCTTCCCCCAAGCTGATGAGCCAGTGGTTTGGTCTGTGCATGGTGCTGGAGAGACTGTCGGACGTTGTGTACCGGGTGCGGCTGGTCTGGTCGGGTGTTGGTGCTCCACTGCGACTGGCTCATACCCTACCAACTCCGGGGGGGAGTCAGGGCCTGAGGGTCAGCCACCGGCTCCCGTTGCATCGCGAAGGCCACCAAGGAACCTTCGCAGCGAGCTCCGCATCAGCAGCGGCTCCCCCAACACCTCCGGGACTTTGTTGTGAGTTGCTGGGGAAAGCTAACCACCTAGGCAGGGGCAGTGTAGCGTATTGGGGGTGGTGGGCGGATCGTTGCCCAGCATGCTTTTGCGGCACTATTCTTTTCTTGTAAATAGTTTTACCCACCGGGCATTTTCTTGGCTTGTGAGTATACCCACATTTCATACATTCCTTTTTCACCAACTGTTTGCTTAACTTGTCTGTCAGCTGTCTGCTTTGGGGTAATTTTACGCTTTCATGTGGCTTTGTGTTGCCTCGTTAGCTTGACAGATATCCACAGCTTTTGCAGACACAGCTTTTTAAAATTTTCTCAGCAATGTCAGTTGCTATGAGATACAAGTCGAACTTTTGAATCCATGTTCACCAGTTTTCCACCAGATTTCCTTCAAAGCACAAACTGTTCGGAGGCCTTAGCTGCTCCATTGCTCACTTCTGACACCATGCGATATGTGTTGATGGAACGTGATGTGGGATAGTGCAGTAACTAAATCATAAAAATGACTCAGAGACGGATAGTTTGAGTGGCTGCCTCAGGGCGCACTTTTTACTTAACTCTGTATTCCTCTTTTACAGGTTGTTATTGGAACCGTTAGGAGGAGCGCCAACTACAGGTAAGGAGTATTATCCACATCTTAATTTACCATATCTCACAAATACCAAGGCCAACGTTGAATTTGAAAGTGATTGGCTGGGCATTGGTGAATTTTCTAACCCCAAGTTGTTTGTAACCCCATGTTTTTTGTAGCAGGTGTAGCTGGATCTGCAATATGATGAAGACATTCCACGTTTTTGTATGTGTATACGTATGGTATGTGATTCACAATCGAAAACAAAACTGACGCATATCGTGTCACTCATTGATTTATTTCTTTAGGCTGTTAGTGGGGGTTTTTATGTTCAATAACTCTCCTAGTTCTGATACTCTGCCTGAGCAGCAGCCTGCCCAAATTTTACTTTTCCTCCACTTACGGTCAGTTTTGGTTTTTTAGATTTCTACAGGCTGCTGTAGTTGATACTCAGATAAAATTGGGGAGATTGCCTCAGTCAAACGAACGAATCTTGTACAATATTCAACAAGTACATACAGTTCACTGTGAAGATTTGTTCAAAAAGATTTCTTCATTCATGTACTGCTTGACACCAATTGCGCTGCATTTACCTGATAATCATAAAAGTGTGTACCTCTTGCAGAATAATGTATTTAATGTAGTGCACTTCCTCAAATCTTAGCTCTGAATGTATTAGTATGTATGTGTGTGTGTGTGTGTGTGTATGTATGTTTTTGATGAGTTGTTGATGGGATTTATAAGACACTTGGGGAGCTCATATATGGTGCATGTCTATATTAACACCCAGTAATCCGTTAGTGGCCTGAAGTATTAATGAGAATGTCTGTTAGCATTATGGAATAGCAACATTAACCTGTAAAGGTGCAACCATAAACATTTCATATAGGCCTACACATTTAGAGTAAGTATTAGGGGTTGCTAAACTGATTCAGGATCAGCTGTTGGTGTGTGTGTGAGTTTATATGTATGGCAGGGGATGCCTCTATTGCATGCAATGAATTATAATGATAATTATAACTATAATTTTTAGATGTTAACATATATGTAGCCAGCCGAGAAATATTGACAATAAATGTTCATAAATATCAAATATACTAAGAAGGAAGAAAGGAAATTGCTGTGGTAATTTGTTAAATCCATTTCTAACTCTTAAAAAAACTGAAGAAAGAAAATATTCATCAACAAAATGTTCCCTCGAGACTTCGGTAACAGTTTTCTCTTTTTTGTTGAGGTCACATTTACTTCACATTTAGATAACCCCCTTTTTATATAGGAAAACTGTAGCCTTTTAGTCCACTGCAGCCCACAATTCATGTGACAACATGTGAATTACCATTTCACTGCTGTGAAAAAAATGGGGAAGAAAATCTAGATCAAATGGAAAGTGCAACGTGGACATCTTTTGCAAACTCAATCAGTTCCCCCTGGTATTTAAGCACGAACAAACTTCATTCAAACACTGTTCCACACATTGAGAGAACACAATAATAAAATTCTGGTGATAGAATAAATTGGAATACAGCAGGAACATTTCTTGTAACTATGTCTGATGTCTTACATTATACATAAACAAAAGTAAAAGGTTGATAGGTAGGTAGACCTTTACAAAGGTTAAGCGAACAAAAAACAGAATTTCACAACATGGTTATCCAGCAGCTTCTGATGTGACATGGTGTCATGTGACTCCTGGTCATAAATAGCTGTCTTAATGAGGTCACCAAGAACAAAATTTCTGTTTAAAGATTCATGGCCCAGAGCTTTGACTCAAATGGTAGCCCTGCAATTGGAGGACATCTTGAATGTCTAGAATTGAAAATCAATCTAGAATTGAAAAGCTACAGAGTTGAGTTTTTCCAGGTCTGTATGTTTGAAATCAAGTCAAAATCACAAACTTGGAGTCCTGTGTTACATCCTTTTATTTGCCTCATTTTGCACTCTGGAGAGGGGATGTCAAATTCAGAATGTCACCGCAAATCCAATACACATTTAGGGCACATAAATTTCTTTGGTAAAAACGAATAATATCGATAATAAAAAAACAAAGTGAGCACGTTGACACGAGTTTAGGTGGGACATCCGAAGGTTTGGAGATCTGCAGCGGCAGTGGTGATGCCAACACAGGTATCACGGTACTGAGGTTCCTGGCACTCTGCCTCCGTGGGCCAGTACTCAATCCAGGTGCCTCCACCCAGCATGTACAGCAACCTGCAAACATGCATATAAACACACAGCATCTTGTAAACACATATACACACACACATAACCACACCATGTTAATGAATACAGTATACATACTTTACACATACAGTGTGTAAGGTTGCACAAGTTAACGTGTGGTAGGGCTTGAATGGCGTTATGCTCACACTCACTGGTCTGTAAATGTTGTTAGCCTGGTCTGACACTGTTGCTCATTTAAATTGAATGGATACTCTTATGTTTGATTGTGCTGGAAGTGAGTGTGTACATTCATGTTATACATGTGCATATGGTGTGTTTATAAAATGCACCTGAGTATATATGTCTATAATGCCTTCAGTATATTTTGTGCATGGTTTTCTGTGTGTATTAGTGTATGTTGCAGCAGTGCAAGTCAGAAGCAGTCTAGGACTCACCTGTCCTTTCCTTTGATGAGGTCATCGGATTTGCCCATGATCAGGTAGGTCTTTCCTTCTCTCAGATCTATTGCCTCTCTGCAGTAGGGATGGGCCATAAATAATCGCTCTTTCCCAATCACACCAGTGTCAGTGCCTGCAGGGAGACAGAGACATTTTACCAGGAGGAAGGAACAATCCAGTTATTCTCCTCCTCCAATGAACATACTGCAGTGTTAGAAGGACTTCAATTCATGTCACCCATCAAATGCCCCATCGTCTCTTAAACCCTGTGAATGAACTTTTGGTTTTTGATGCAGAACATGCAGAAAAACTCACACGCACACCCAAAGCTCATTAAATGACATCAGAAAGTTTGGTAAATACAAATACCAAGGGTAGCAAGATGTTACCTTCTTTGATGACTTCCTCTACCCGAATTGTGAAGCGATCTAAAGTTGGAGTCAGGTCAGCGTGAAGCACTTTGGCTTTGTAAGCTGCAGAACACAGACATGGTCAGTATGCACACAGACTATGTTTAGAACTTGAAAGAAACACTCCATTGATCTGTCAGTCATACAGCAATCATAAGGCATGAGAACAAGTGGTTAAAAAGCCATGGTTCCAGATACGGTTTACCCGCTGATGACAGTACCATAGTCCATGCCAGCTTCACAGGCTGATGTCAGACGGTCCAAATCATCAGCTTTCTGTTTCTTCTGGTAACTGCAGTTCTCTGTGGGGAGGAAAGGAATGGAAGTGAGGAAAGAGCCAACATGCTTTCTTTGTGACATCACTTCCTGCTAGCACATGCATGCACCATACCTTCCGCACACCGGCACACCTCCTCATGGCAGATCCTGTTCAGGGCTCCATCTTTCTTCTGTGGGTGGTAAAACTTCATGCAGCGGTTTTCTGCAAGAACGGTGATTTTATTTCCTCAAGCTCTTTGCATATGACATGGCCAGAGCCATGTGTGGGTGCTGTGTTTGCCTTTACTGTGATAAGGCCTCTGAAACAGTGGAGAAGACTGGAGCTCACCCATAGCATAGTACTCATACAGGGTGACAGCAGCTGGTTGAAGCAGCCCCACTTCGGTCATCTTGTGTACCCTGAAGACCACTTTGTCAGACAGCTTGTGAGAAACCTGATTAAAGGGGAGGGAGAGAGAGAGAGAAATGAAAAGGAGACAAAGAAGACATGTAGGTATGGAGACATTGTGTATACATTGTTATGCTTCACTAACAAGCTGGGTGCCAAGTTACCAGGCTTGTAGGCCAACAGTGAGTGCTTTCTGTATTAAGGAAAATGTGTCCATACCTTATCCAGGTAGAAAATGAGGGAGCCCTTGTCAGACAGCTGTTTGTCTGTCTCAATCTTCTGGACGTACCGGTCTCTTCCAGAGGTTAACTGATGGAGTGAACATGAGGCAGAGACACACGAGAAGAGACAGTCGCTCAGTGTGCCAAAAGACCACAAAGGTTCATGTAATGACTCTAAACTCTTACTCTACACCAATGTGATGTGAATGAGCTAATAAACACTAACTCAATCTCAGTGAATTCAGAATCACTGAGGTGACAGAATGCAGGGCATTTTATCTCAGTGGTTGAAGAGTGTCGCAGTCCACAGTGATAATCCCTGTTTTATTCCTCACCCTTTCGAGATCTTTCTTGTCTGCAATGAATCCTGTGAGCATGGTAATATCCAGTATAGACATGGTGGCATCTCTCTCTGGAGACAGGTACCTGGGAAACGCACAAGAATGAGTGGTGAAACGGGCTTTGGGTTAACAAAAAACAGAAATGTAAATTAATCGTTGTCTATGAACATTTAGGTTTACAGGGGGATTTTAAAATCTGAATACCTTTTTCCAGAGATCCAAAAACAGCTAATTATGGCTCAATAAGGCTTATATTATTATTCCATTTTATTATTTCATTCCATTATATATTCCATTTTTTTCCATCCTTATATTCCATTTATTCAGTGGAATCCAAGAATGTGTCTGCCGAATCAAATATAAAGTTTGCGATCGCATCTCTTTACACTCTACTTTATACCTACTATATCTTTGGGTTTCGGTACATTCTGATAGATTTTGTCTTTTTCCTCCAAAGACCCTATAATTCCTCAGGAGATTCATTTGGATATCTGCTGGTTCAGGGCTGAGTGTGAATCGAACAGGCTTTTTACTCTTGTACAATTGACCTTATTATTTGTAAATGTATTCACGTCACACCATTGACGTTTCCACCTTCGCAGACTGTTTCAGACCCTGACTGTCCTTGTACACACTTTCAAATAAAAATTTCATCTTTCATTTATTTCATTTTTATTTGTCTTGTCAGTACCATAGGCTAGGCTTGAAAGTCGCTATAGTATTCAAGTTTGATCCAAAAACAACAGGAAAATATACTTAATTAGAGGTGGTCCAAATAAATGTCCAAAGCATTACTATGCATTGAAATGATTTTGTATGTTTCACACATTCTTGAAAGTTCATCATAGTGCACCTTTGCTCTGAAAAACCTCACTCCGTGAAGAATGGGTCAGAGGATTTATGTACAGCAAATACTTCAACAGCTGTATATGGAGATGAAAAATCAAAGTATGTGATGGTGCTTACGTCATCTCAATTGTCATCTTGTATGTTTCCAGTGCGTTCTCATCACCAACTGCAAAACACAAAAACAAATCAATGTGTCATTAAAAAAGGCAACAGGAAAACATTCATGAGCACTGATGTCCATTTTCCCTTTCAACACAGGATCAACATTTTGTGAGAATTTAAAGCAGTTTTGCTTCACTGCCCAATAATCTGTACCTTCTGGCTGTTTCTCTATCTTAACCTGCAGGTCAAAGTTCTTGCAGTCTGTGTCCTTTTCCTCTGGCAAAGCGTGGTATAAGGTCATCACCTGTGACACAACAGCAGGCTGGTCAGTGCACATGTGATGGCACTCAGATTCCCATCTTATGCAATTTTATAACATCACATCATGCATTTGTTTATCAGCGGGGCTTATACACAGCCAGCATTTTACACTTGTATTAAATACATGTTTGGCTTTTGCCTAGTGATGCTTATCTTTAGCTGCACCTTACTCCTACATGTTGGCTAAGAGAAGTCCCTTTTGCTTTTATTTTCAACATTCAGTTGAAGTATCTTCTTCGGCAGTATAACAGCAGTGCTCCTCATGGGATTCAGGTCTGTAGGCCCTTGATCTCAAGCCCATGATCAACTGTTCTGTATTGCTTGACATTGTAATGACCTTAGACTAACTGCAAAGAAGCAGTCCATCCATGTCAGTATGGAATTTTATTTCTCTGTAATATTGTATTAGATAAAAAACAAAACAATTGTATATATAGAATATTTTAGAACTCAAAACTCATCATTTTCACATAGAATTTTTCATCCTTTTGAATGCATGGACCATTGCTTTTTTTAATTCCACTGTCAGAAAAAAGACAGATTCCATCTAAAACTGAAGCATTTACATATTTGCATATTATTAGGGATAACAGACAAACTCCATGCTTAATCCCTGAGGAGACAGAGTACTCACGGACATGGTCCCCTGGCCAGTTCCTTTGGCAGTGACTTGCAGGTCTTGGTCAACCCGAGTCTGTAAAAGATACAAACAAAAGATTTCAAAAGATACAAACAAATTTAGATACAGATACAAATTTCTCTTAATGATCTGAGGTTCTGGCTTTTATAAGATTACAGGATGTTGGAGTCCTTGACCGGTGTCTCCTTTTCTTATTCTTTCTCTCACTTATTGCTTTTCTTTTGATCCTTCCTTCATTAGTTCTTTTCATGGTCTCATTCTGTCTTTCTCTCGCTGTCATTCTTACTCTCATTCTCTCATGTAGACTATTCTACCAGAAGTCATGGGGCACCTCATCTAATTATTGGCAAGCGGGCGTGACTGTGCATGACCTAACATGTCATGCGTAGTCATGCATTCAGTCTGACTCTGTCTGGCTCACCTTCTCCGAGCGAGTCACATAGGCGTTCTCTTTGTTGAAGGTCCACTTGACAGGTCTGGAACGACCACTGATGTCAAGGCTCACTTGTAAGTCGATGTCCGTAATGTCGGACACTTCCGTCTTGTACTCAGCCACAGCCTGGAAGACTACGATGGTGGCCTAAAGGGAACAACAGGGGACTACAGTGAGGCTTGCTCCAAGACCCGATTGGCTGTAGGACTCTCCTGTTGCCATAGTTTTCAACAGATCTCTTAAGCAGTTTCAACAGATCTGTCCAACGGGTGATTAAAATGGTAGAATGTTCTTTTCGATCTCTTCTCACCATTTAAAGGGTGTTTTTATAGATAATTAGTTTTTTAAAGTGTTGTGCTGCATAGAAGTCTGAGTGGACCCACTGAGCAGCTAAATCGGATACACTGATTAGGATTAGTTAATAGGATGAATTTCAAGATGAATGAATCTTAATAATATTCTGTGCAGCACAATGCTGTAATAACCAGCCATATGAACACTATCAATACATATTGCAGGAATAAACCTGAAAGGCCTGAAGAATTTATGAGCAGTCAGCAACAGAGAAGAGAATTCTGTTATACATTACATTATTGGCATTTAGCAGATGCTTTTACCCAGAGTGCTTTACTTCAATTACAGGTTTTTACATGTTACCAATTTTACAGCTGGATACTTACTGAGAAAATTGTGGGCTAAGTACTTTGCCTAAAGGTACAGCAGCAATGCACCCATGGGGAATTGAACCAGCAATGCTTAGGTTATGAGTGCTGCTCCCTAACTGCTATGCTACACTGCAGCCCATCTGATAACCTAAACATGTAGCTCCTGCGGCTCACAAATCATACATACCTGGGTGGACCCAAAGCCTCCACCATGTCTCTGCTGCTCAGACAACCATTTCACCACGCTACCAGCCTGGTTAAACTCCTTAGCCTTGACCAGAGCCATCAGAGCATAGCCTGTGGCCTCCAGCGTGAAACGGTGACCACCGGGGACCTGCCAATGTGTTCTGTCTGTCATGGCAGAGAGGGACATATGAACCATACAGGGGTTAATCAGGCACAGAGTATCCCTCAGTCAATGTGTCCAGCTGGCTAAATGAAATTATAAGAGGTTGGATCACAAGGTTCTGGAACAAGTCCGGAAATGTCTAAATGATTTGGCTTCACTGTTTCAAGATTTTAGAGAATTTGTAATCTTTGGAGATCAAGTGTCCCATGTACTTTGGGCATATTAATCCTCTGTGGATAAAAAAAAAATACATTCAACTCTGACAGTTGTAAGGAGGAGGCTTAATTATGTCCTAGAAAAAAGACCTGGTTGCTCCAGGTAACAATGATTTTACCATACTTCAACTGGTGGTAGAAAAGAAATTAGTAAAGGCTCCTATATGATTACAAATGCCAAAGCCTGTGTTAGTTTTTATCACATTGTTGTGATTGAAGTTTTTTTTTGATTGAGGATTGAGATTTAATATACACTACACTAAGATTAGAAAGATTAAGAAAAACAATAGCTGTAATTAAATTTTGGGATAATAGTTTGTCCGAGACTGGAAGTGCATGTCAGTGTATACTCTAGATTCAGTTGTCACAGATTATACTGTAATTTCAATTATGAGTTATTATTAGGGCATTAAAAGTCTGTTAAATTGGGGTTTACAGAGGTCACTAGGGAAAAAATAACATATATACATATAGATACTATGTCCTATTTGTTCTCTTTCTCATCCCGGCCTGCTGTGCAATACTAATAACAGTAACACTGACAGATATGCTTTACAAGGTTTACAATTATCCTGAAAATTTCTCCTGTCGTATTTTGTTTCCTTCCCCGCCATACACAAAGCAAATAGAAGTGAAGACTTGTGAGGGCGTTGCACATTATTGGCGCACTGCGTGTGTCAGCTCACCAGCGGATGCGAAGCGGAGCAGGGTGGGCAGCTGGTGCTTTCCCTCGAGGGCCAGAGCGTAGGAGGTCATGGCCACGGCGTAGGGGTTGGTCAGGGTGTTGATTCTGCGAGACAGGAACTCACTGGCTTTCTTCATGCTGTCAGGCAGGCTCTGGAGTCATGGCACAGAAATTACAATGATAACATGCTAAACCTGTCTGACATTGATGTCAATACAGAGAAATCTGTTTGCTTTGGAGAGGTTTGTGGTACAGTTCATTTATAAATTACATGCTGACTTCCCTTTAATTTCTGCAGAAACAGGGCTCTGCAAGTAAAAGGGAGAGACAGGACAAGAGCTCTCATCTGTGGGATGTGACATATGATGTGTTTGTTGATTCAGTTGTAATGTTAGTTGATGTGACAATTCCTAGTTTGACTGTTAGATGTGATGTAATGTGTTTGCTTGTGTGTCATTAGATGTGATATGACCTGTTTGCCTGTGGGATTTTTACATGCAGAGGGTTGATTCACTCACATTTACTCTCTCCACACAGATGGAACGTGCCTCCTGCATGGCAATCAGGACGAACGCAGTCAGTGATGCGTCAGCGTCTTTCCCACGCACATTACCCTGTGGGCAAAAACACAAACTGCATGCAAGTCTGTGCTCTCCAAACACACTGTCCATTAAATTAGCGGTAGTGCACGGCTGTGACTTTACTCAGGGATTTCTACATTTACATCACTTGAGCAATTGATGAATCAGTTACTATTTTAATGAATCAATTTATCAATTTTCAGTTTGCCACTACCTGTTACTCATAGTGGTCCTGCTACTGCAAGTATGTTTTGCAAATAAAGTTATTTTGAGTGTTGATATATTAGCAAAAGAACAGATTTAGTAAATGTCTCAATGCTTTATAGTTTACTGTTCCCTTTCGGTCGTTCACTCGACATCACCACATATGGGGAAGCCCAACCCGGGCTTGACCAATCACAAAGACTCTCTGAAATCCTGCTGAATGGCTAGGTAAGCGTCAGCAACTGATTGGAGCCCGCCCCCAATACTATAATAGCTGTGACTGACCTTATCGCTTCCTCTTTGCCAACTTTGCGCTTGAACCGCACGTATCACTCTCTTGTTTTATAAACCTAAATTGATTCTTGCATTTGCCTATTCCAAACTTGCGTACTCGACAGCTTAACTGCTCTTTTCAGCTGGTGAAGCCACTACCTCTTGAGCGTTGTCGAGTGTTTAGTGAGCGTATATATATATATATTTTTTTTTTGCCTCAAGGTTTTGCCAGCTACCTTGGTTCCCTACTCGCTAGCTAACTTGTTACCTAGTTAAATAGAATTGTTGCACTCTTTCACACATCTTTCTCTGACAGGAATATGTCCAGAGTTTGCCCTTGTGGTCAGGGGAAGGCGAAAGGCAACACACACCGACTGTGCATGTTTTGCCTGGGCCAAGAACATGCGGCGGCAGCCCTCGACGTTTCCGCCGACTGCAACCACTGCACCCGTATGAGCCTCAGAAATCTCCAGACTCGTTTGGCGTGCTTGGACCGTGCAGAAGCTGCGTTCGCCAGAGAAGAAGCCGCTAGCCCTCAAGTGGGCGCTGTGCAGGACCTTCCGGAGGTGTCTGTCGATGAGGGAGACCACAGGCAAGTTGGCGTCCCGATACGCCCTACCCCTAAGTGAGCCTGACCCCCAAGCTAGGAACCGGTGGTCTTCATGGACGATCCCCCCCCCCCAACCCAAGTTCTGAATATGGACTGTCGTTCTGCTCGGAGGACGACTGCATATCTTTATTGGCCTTGGGAGACGAGCTCTCTATGGCCGAATATGACGCCCCCACTTCCATCCTGTCTAAGAGAGGCGATAAGTTGCTTGGGGCACAGCTGCAGGAAGTGGCTAACAGGGCCACCGTTAAACTTGGCCTGCCTCTGACCAACCACCCTGCTCCTGAGGAGTCTCTGATGGACAGGGAATTCTACAGCGATCCCCCGACCACTACCCACGGTCCACTTCCTTTGTTCCCCGACGTACAAGCGGAGATAAGGAAATCCTGGGGCCGCCCGTTTTCAGCTCGCTCACCTGTGCCGGGGTTCGCTCCCTACATGTGTGTCAACCGAGCTACAGAGCTGGGTTATTTCGCTTTCCCTGCGGTGGAAGACACTATCGCGGCTTACCTCTCACCCTCTTCTTCTGTGAGGCTTGGAGGCAAACCGTCGTTGCCTATGAAGTTGTGTAGAGTGACTGCTACACTCGCTGAGAAGGCATATCTTGCAGCTGGACAAGCAGCTTGTACCATTAACAATGCAGCGTTGCTACAAAGGTTCCAAGCTTAGCTACTGAGTGAATTAGCTGTCAAGTCTGACCCAGAGAATATTGTCTAACTACGTAGGGCTACAGGCCTGTCTCTTAGACCGTCTAAATGCTCTGCTCAGGCTACGGGAAGGGCTATGGCAGCAGCTGTGGCTATCAATCGCCACCTCTGGCTAAATCTGGCTCAGCTCCCAGACAAGGAGAAATCCCCGCTGTTAGATGCCCCCCTCTCCGCCCAAGGTGCCTTCGGTGAAGCGGTGTGTGTTATGTTAGATTCGAGGCCAAACAGAGAAGTCAAGCCGCTCTCACTGCCATGATGCCTTGCAGGCAGATGGAGAGGAAGGTCAACCCCGCTTCACGTCCAGCTTCTCGTTCATTCTCTGCTGAGCACAGAGTGCAGAGGCAGGACGCGGGTAACTTCAAACCTCCAGTTCCCCCTGCCCACCAGCAAATGGAGTGCAGGGGGTGGAACAGGAACAGGTTTCAGCCGGACCAGCGACCACAGCAGCAGCAGCAGCCAGGCCCCCCTCCAGGCAAAGGAGCGCTGCAGGCCTGAGACGAGTCGAAAGAGGGGGAGAGGACCCGAGGAAACTCCATTGCAGCTAGGCGCACTGGTTTCCTCAACCCCTTTTTCCGACGTAGCATCGCTACTGCCCCCCAGACGGGAGCGAATACGTTATCACTCTCCTGTAAAAATTACACGAGATATAACAGTTGCAAAAGCACACAACCATATTGTTCCCCACACCCCGCTGTCACAAGTCACACAGGGCCATGTGAACATAAGCCCTCATCCCCACAGAATAATATGAGTGGGCAGTTACTTCCCCACATAGACGTACATTGTCTCCCCCCTCTTGTAACACTGAATCGTCTTCCACAGTCAGACAGCTGGGCTCTCTGCCTGAGCGGAAGCATGGCGGTCATGTGCAGTGCCATAGTGGGTACTGAACACGGTTACAGTGGGCTACACTCTGCAATTTGCATGGCGCCCACCGAAATTCACTGGCGGCATTCGCTCGGTGGTTCCGACAGAGCAGGCACCATTGTTGCAACAGGAAATAAACACGCTGGTAGAGAAAGGGGCAATAAGAATGGTTCCACAATCAGACCAAAATGAGGGGTTTTACAGTCGTTATTTTCTTGTATCAAAGAAGGATGGTGGACTCCGTCCAATACTGGATTTGCATGTTTTGAATAAATCTCTATGGAAAGCACCTTTCCGTATGCTGACTCAGCATCAGCTTCTCTGTTCTATTCGTCCCGGCGACTGGTTTGTGACAATAGATCTGAAGGATGCATACTTTCATGTGCCGATACTACCTCGCCACAGAAAGTTCCTCTGCTTTGCTTACGGGGAAAACGCATTCGAATTTCTGGTCCTCCCATTCGGACTGTATCTTGCCTCTCAAACATTCATGAAATGTGTAGAAGCCGCGCTCTTGCCCATGCGCCAGCGGAGCATATGCATATATGCAACTACCTGGACGACTGGCTGATATGCAGCGAGTCACAGGAAAAGGTGACACAGCATGCAACAATGGTTATGTCTCATGTCCGCTCACCTGTGGCTGCGGGGGTGGCTTTATGCATTTCCCCCTATAGCCCTGCTTCAGGCAACCCTGAATCAGGTGCGGGAGGACAACCTGTCAGGTCTACTAGTAGCACCGAACTGGCCCAGCCAGTGCTGGTACACGGACCTGCGCCTGTCGCTGGCCAAGCGTCCGTGGGAAATCCCTCTCCGGCGGGATTTATTGACACAGGCGCACAGGAGGATATGGCATCCACGTCCCGGACCTCTGGCAGCTCTGGGTCTGGCGCATGAAAGGGAGTCACTGATGACTTCGGCATTACCTGCGTTGGTCGTCTCTACCATACGATGTGCTAGGGCACCTTCCACATGAACGCAGTATGCTATTAAATGGCGTTTTTATTACGAAGGATGTGCGTGAGTGTAATCAGCTGTTTGTGTGTTTGGGACGCCAGGCGAGGGTCCGGGCTCTGTCGAAACAGCGGCTGGCCCATTGGATCATTGAGGCCATTGCATTAGCATATAAGAGTGTAGATATGGAACCCCCAGTAGGACTGTATGCTCACTCCAGTAGAGGGGTTGCGTCTTCATGGCCTTTATTTAAAGGGGTGGCAGCACGTAACCTCGGTTCCCTGAGGGAGGGAACGAGACATTACCAACCTCTGCCTTGCTGTTCCCTAACTAGGCGCTCGGTTGGCTCGGAGGAAGTGATAAGGTCAATCACAGCTATTATAGTATTGGGGGCGGGCCCCAATCAGTTGCTGACACTTATCTAGCCATTCGGCGGGATTTCAGAGTGACTTCATGATTGGTGAAGCCCGAGTTGGGCTTTCCCATATGTAGTGATGTCTCGTTCCCTCCCTCAGGGAACCGGGGTTACGTACATAACCTAGACATTTCCTCCTGCACCAAAAGCTGAGTACACACTAATACAAGCTGAGGAGGTGGCGGGAAAAGCCCTTCTGGGAGTCGCTTGCAATGACATACCACCATTTCTCCGTGGATAACTGGGGCATCCTCTTTGAAAATGCCGTCTGGCTGCTGTGCATTCAGGACCAGCCACTTGAGTGCGCTACAGATCACATCCTCCTGGATGCTGATGAGACTGTATGCCATGCTGAACACTTTGGCTACATATGCTGTCAGCCTGTGGTAAGGAAAAACGAGTCTTTATTATTTAAAAGCTCTGCAACTCAGCAAAATGTCACACCTTCGACTCAAGCTGAATCACAGAAATGAATCAAAAATAAACTTCTGGTAGTCGAATTTTCCGTCCCCAGTAATCAAACGTGTGTTGCTGGATTTTGAAAGCCTTGCTGCTGAAATGGTGCTTCGGTGTCCTGGGTGATGGGGAGGCAGTGTTAAACTGGAGAAGAGTGATAGGAAGGGGCTCACCAGGTGCTGGATGGTCTTTTGATCCAAGCGGCGTAGGAGCCATCAGTTTTGCGATATGCCAGCTGTTGAGTGTACCCTGAATATAGGAAAGGAAGGAGACAACAAAACAAATTCTTCATTTGAGTGAGAGAAAACTATGGGGCCAATTTCAGATCTGAATTTAGCTTTCATAAACCCACTTAAGTGCTTCTGTGGAGAGTTTCGCACCTCTCTTGCTACCAGGTGAATTCAGACCTGGGCTGCTTAAACGCCTATGTGGGAGATATGGGTCTGGGGCGGAGTAAGGGTGTTTTGCTCGAAATAAGGGTGCGTCTCATTACTTTCAAGATAGGCCAGTTCTGATGTGACACCTTAGTCTGTTTTCTCTCTGCAACCTTTATGCGCAGGAAAGGTTAAGTTGTGCACCACAGTGGCTATCGTGTAATGACAACACTGGTAGTGAAAATAAACATAGAAAACAGTTTGTTTTTCACATATATTGAATTTTACATTTGAATCATTTCACCCCATCTGATAACCCTGCATCATTGTCTCTCAATGAAATGTTGAACATTTACTGTCGTCATTAATATTCTCATTAATAGTCTCAGTGGAGGCATAGACTCAATTGATTCATGAATGTTCAATAAAAATGGTAATATGATGGCTACCCTAATATGCTCATTGGTCATATAAGCATGCGCACACCTGTGGAGAATGTCTCTTGTTATATGGTGTAGGAACAAATTGCCATGTATCCCGTACTACACGTTCTGACATTCTTGAGGTAAGTGAATCGGTTGAAAGATCTCAGGTTTTCTCTGAAATAAATGGCTAGCTAACAAATACAAAATGAAATAATTTCATGGTAACTCGCTGTACTTAGATTGGCAAGCCTCTTCAGTTGTTTCTCTGTTTGTCAACGAACATTCTGTGATATTTAAACGGTAGCCATCTCCAGACAGGGAACATTACTATGAAACACTGTAACTGCCACAGTTGGAATGCTTGGGAAGTGTCTTTAGCTTCTTTGTCAGTTAGCTACCTAGCTAGCTAGCAGTGTGGGGAGAAAAATATTAGTCTCCTGTCTGCAGCAATGGCAAAGGTTGTGGAGACAATTGAGGTACAGTTCACACACAGCATGAGAGTGAGGCAGGAATGAATCCACAGCCTTGGTTAGATGGTGTGGTGATGACAGACAATGTTGCCAGCATTTTCAGCTGGATAAAACGATGATCTACGATGGTACTTCTACAAATACATGACTGCTGAAAGGGTGCTGTTGGCCCTGGCTATGTAGTTCCAACTAGTGTCACAACACATCGTGATACTGTGCAATATGCGAGGCAATATTAGCAAACACTTAATGGGTGTGCAATATTCATATACAGCTAATGGTTGTGCAATATCCTTGCTACTTGAATATTTCATTCTGCATTTACTGTGCCATTACACTGTGTCTTACTTATTTATATATTATTTTACCTTCTATTTATTGCATTGCTTGCCTACTCTATCTTATTCTATTCTATTTTATTTTTATTGTATCTTCATTGCTGCATTGTTTTTGATACTGTAAGTGAGCAATTTCTGGCTCAACAATTTCCTTTGGAATCAATAAAGTCTTATCTTATCTTGCATCTACAAAAGCTCTAAACCCCAAAGGTGGTGGCAATATTTTGTGTGGCTAGCTATTCATCCTTCAGTGGTATAGAAACACTTTCCACTTCCAGCATCAGATGTCTCTTTAGGATGTGTGAGTTGTGCCATTTACTGATATTATTATAGCATTCATAACAAGGTTACTGTATAAATACAGCTGCAAACGGAAAAGCACACAGTTCCAAGACAGAAGTGACAAAATTGTCCAAGTAAGCTAGCTAGCAAGCAAGCAGGCTGAACAGCTAACTAACTACTTCAGATCACAGGCAATCACCTGTCCATCAATGTTTCAACCAGTTTGAGATGCCATGGCACACCAGTGCCTTCATCAAATTCCTCCACATATAATTTGAAATTGACTATTCAATATAAAGATTCAACTATATGTTCAAATATTATTGTCCTGATGGGCAGATTACTTTTTCAATGTTGCATTCTTGATCTAACATTACCTGAGGAATAATGTGAGAAAAATTTTGCCTTTTTAAAACGGAAACACACTGATGTTTTTAACTCGCACCATTTTATGTTGAAGTACTGAAAAAGCTCATCTCAGTGCCAGTTATTTTCTCAAAAGTACCTGTTCAGCTTTCATGATTAAATAGCGTGTCCTGTGACTGCATTCTGCATTGAGGACTAATAACTCCATGAGAAAATCTGCCAGGCTCTAGGCAGGAAAGTGTGGGTTCCTAGGGCTATGTATTCACTTCATACATTCATTCACAGCACACAACTTTATACCACCCATTTTTAGACATACTCATGTGCCTAAGTCTGAAACCCAAAAACTGAAAAACATGTCAGTGAGGCATGCAAAAAAAAAAAAAAAAAAAAGCTCAGCGTCCTTAAGTCTGAATCAGCTTGTATGTGAAAATGAATATAAAATATATTACAACTGAGTACCTAACCTGTTTTGGCAATGGAACTAGTGATAAAAACCACCTATATTTATCCAATACAACTGTAATCAGAAGTACCTTAAAATGATTTTTATGTAGTGAAAAGCAATTACATGAGTAATTAATGCATGAGTTGTACCTTATGGCCCTTACTCATAATGTACTTGTTATGTCTGTAAGATATTGCCTCTGATGAATTGGCTGCCTCTTACCCATTGTGATGTATTTGATGGCTTTGGCACGGCTGTCTACCCCAACTCTGTCCCACTGGCCGGTTTTGTCCAGGTAGTGTGTGGCGATGACAGGGCTGGTCATACTGATCATGTTCTGCTCACCGCAGCCCCCGGGCTGCCTTATGAGGCTGCCCATGGGGTCGCCGCTGATGGCCGCTTGAACGGTCACACCCAGCGGCTCTCCTGCGCAGGCAAAGCAGATGGCGCAGTCAGGGCTGCACTGACATTGTTCTGTATACGTCCATAGTCACAGTCACAGCTTGGAATCAATTCGATCTTGCAGCTAGCACTCACAGAAAAACAATAATATGCCATTCCACCCTCACCCCTTCCCCTACCAAGAAAAACACCTGTCTACATTCAGCACAACAGCTGAAAATGAGCAAATGCTTCCAGAACGTGAGATGATGCCTTACCTGTCACGCTGATGTAAGTCTGCGAAGGTGAGCCTGGCACCTGGTTGGTCACCTTTGTATGTTCAATCTTCTGTGTCTGGACACCACCTGATGGGAGAATAGGAAAGCATCACTCGCATACATTACATCTTGCAAAGAGGAAAACCAGGATAAACAAAATGTTTGTTTAGGGGTGGGTGAAATGAGCTCAATCTGCAGAAGAGACAGTGGCATGAGCTCCAACCCTTCATATACGGTAGGTATCCATAGAACCCACATGTTAAATGAATAACACTTATAGCATGTCCAAGAAAACCCTGAGAACACAGTGGTTTGACATTGTCAGAAACTCACCATGGTCAGCTGGTTTCAGAACCACAGTTACAATTTCCTTTTCCGTTTTCACTCCTTCAGCCTGTGAGAGACAGTAAAAACACATGGATCAAGCAGCAACTGTTACATGCTTTGGTTTAAATCAACTAGTGACCATGTGTAAATATTATTTCTCAGTAAATTACTTACAATAATTCAAGGAGTATATTGTTGTATTAAAAGAAACACAAATAACGGCAAATTTTAAATGAAGAATTTTACAATGAATTCATTCAAAAAAAATGAAAGAGGTAAAATTTGTTATATTTGTAACACGATACCCTTGATACACAAACTAGACATATAGTCATTATTATGCTTCCATTGATATAAGGTTAATGAATGTTAGAAAATGTTACAAAATGTTTAGCTACACTCAGCATATCTCCTTCAAAGTAAGGTTATGACATTGGTCATAAACATAACTGGTGTTGACCACAGCCCTGATTAAATGTACCCACAGGACTGGACCTGGATGCTTCCACTTTCAGCGCTGCAGGATTATAATCTTGCCAGTGAAGGATGATGGGTAAAAGATGCAGGGTGATGGATGGAAGATGGAGGGAGGTGAGTGGTAGGTGAAAGGTGATTGGTGGAGGCCACAGGGAGATGGGGAAAAAAAGAGATAAGTGAAAGCACACGGGAGATGGGTGGAGGGTAGAAGGAGATTGGTGGTGGAGTGACAGGTGGAGGTTAGTACGAGGAGGGTGTAGAGTGATGAATGATGGGTAAATTATGCACTCACCACCACACGAAGGTCCTTTTTGACACCATCAGTGAGACTGGAGTCAAAGACAGCAGCCTTGACCTCGATGGAGTGCTGTCCCAGGGCCATAGGGATGATGACAAAGGGGACCGCGCGTGAGGACATGGGGTCCATTTCAATACCATCCATGCGATACCTCCTCTTCTGGCTGGCTGCACTGCACACCTCCTCTGTCTCCATCAGCTCCACCCGAACCTGTGGGAGGGAGGGTCACGCATGAGTCCTATGCTAACAACGCGGGCATGCTACCCTTCTCCAGACTGTATCAGAACACGAGGCAGGGCTACAAGCACAGCTCACCGTTATTTTCTCATCAAGGTAGTTGTAAAGAACAGCTTTGATTTCCAACTGCTCGTTTCGTACTGCAGCGTACGGCAGCTTCAGGTCGAGGAAGAAGTCTTTCCTCACCTTCATCTCAAGGGGATCTGCCACGCAGATTCCTGCAGACAGAGAGTCACACTGAGCAATAACAACTGCAGCATGTTGTCCTATTCAGCACTGTGTTCTCCTGGTTTGCTGCATATTCTGCTGTTCCACTGTGTGTTATCCTCTTATTCAGCAATTTCAGCAAGTTCTGCTCTGTGGCCACAGCTTGACTGATCAGTCCATGACTGATATTTAATGCTGCATGGCTTGAGCCATTGATTCACATCAAATATTATGCAATAAGAAAGACAGATCTCATTTTAGTTGTCCCCAATACATAAAATTAAAAAAATAAATAGGATTTGCATGCATATTGACTCGTATCCAAAACAATGCTCTGTCCATCACTGAAAATGATCATTAAAGACCAAAATTTTAGGTGTGAAGTAAATCTGTCTCTATCTATCTCATTGTTTTAGTGAAACTGAATCATCAGTTAAACTAGTAGATACAAGGGGTCTACAGCTTCAGAGCAGATAGAGAAATACAGAGAGAGAGAGAGGGAGAGAGAGAGACACACATGTTTCATACCATGAGTTTTGGACAGGCTGATAGCAGTGATTTCCCAGGTGGTGATTGAGTCCTTCAGGAAGCTGTTCTTTGTCACTGACGTAGATACACTGGAATATGATGGAAGAGAGACAGATCAGGTTGTTACAATGCATGGGCAAAACTTTTCCATACACTGGCATGTGGATCATCTGAATTACACTTTGAGTGAATGACACATACAGATGATTTAAGAGTCGGATGCAGAAGGTGTGAGGAAGTTTTTTATCGACTCATCCAGATACTGGAGACAAGTGTACCAGTGTGCATCAGGCACCTCTTACCAATCTCTCCTGTCTGGAGGGCACTGCGGCAGTGTCTCCTCCTCCCATAGCCAGCTCTCAGGGAACTGCGTGCGGGACACAATGTCATCACTGCTGATGTAGTTCTCCTCCTCTTCATCACCTATATGTGTGTGGGGGGGCAGAGTCAGCTGCATCCTGAAACAGACTCAAGGAACCTCAGACTTGGAAATGAGCTATTGGATTTTATCTCAACCAATCAGCATAATTAAATGAAATTGTCATTGTTTAGCAGACGCTCTTATCTAGAGTGAGTTACATACGTTACATATTATCCATTATACAGCTGGATATTTTCTGAGACAATATTATTGACTTAAGTATCTTGCCCAAGGGTACAACTTCAGTGACCCTGCAGGGAATTAAATCGGCAACCTTTCAGTTATGAGCTGTATTCATAACCGTTCATTATCATTACTAGTACACTACACCACTACACTCCACATGGTGTTCTATCCATCATAAGCCCAATTTTTTTAGAAACAGAACCATATGGACCCTGTAGCAAAGGGCGAGAGCAGTCACCCCACCCAGCCTTGAAGCCGGGTCTATGGGGTACCGACCATGCGACTTTGACCGCGACGCCAAAGAGCTTTGGTATGGCAGTCAGAGTGCATACTCAACCGTAGTGACAGCACTCCGTCACACCGCCCTCCCCTTCGGGAAGCGCGCCTATGGACCATGGCGTCCCTCATGCATTCCCCTGCCCAGGCTCTTTGGCGTCGCGGTCAAAGTCGCATGGTTGGTACCCCGTAGACCTGGGTTTGAGGCCGGGTGGGGTGACTGCTCTCACCCTTCCCTACAAATGGTGTCAGAGTGGGATGGTTTGCCGTGAGGCCATCGGAGGCGTGCCCGGTGTGTGAGCTGTATGAGGGACCCCCAAGTTTGGTTGACCCCGGTGTGTGAGGGACCCTAGAGATGGGTGAAGCACGGTGTGAGGGACCCCAGAGATGGGTGAAGCATTGGTGAGTGGGGCACCCTGGGATGGGAGAAGTACGGCAGGAGAATGCGTGAGGGACACCATGGTGCGTGAAGCGCATGGGTGCGCTTTCCGAAGGGGAGGGCAGTGTGACGGAGTGCTGTCACTACGGTTGAGTATGCGCTCTGACTGCCATACCAAGGAGCCTGGCTCTGTGGCGTCGCGGTCAAAGTCGCACGGTTGGTAACCCGCCGGGTGAGGTGACTGCTCTCGCCCTTTGCTACAGGCCCCCAAGTGGCTCAGTCGGTAAAAGCTCTCGTTCTGAGTGTAGACTGAACAGTACGGCCCGGGTTCGAACTCGATCGTGTCACCAGCCAACAGTGACCGAGAGCTCACATTGGCTTCATTCTGCCGGGGATAGGGGTGGGTACGTCGGCAGGGGCTTCGGTCCCATTAGCAACAGCGACCCCTGCTTGTCGATCGGGCGCCTGTGGTCCACATGCCAAAGCTGCATATGAAATGTCTTCCTCTGACTCATCTCTGTGCTAGCTTAGCTTGTGGACCACAGTGCGAAAAGAAGCAGCGGCTGACATCACGTGTCTCGAAGGAGGGCACGTGCTTGTCCACGCTCTCCCGGATTGACAGTGGGGGTCGTGCAATGGGAATGAACATCAATGAATGACAAATTGGACATTCTAGAATTCGGGGAATTGGCCATTCCAAATTGGGGAGAAAATGGAAAAAGGGGAAAAAAAGAAACAGAACTATATGGCTGGACACCTTATCAAAATTAACACCAGGCAGTGCCAACTAGTTGACCATGGTGAACAGGAATAATCCACAAACACAGAACATCTAGACCACTGTGTTTGTGTTAGTCATGTCAAGATGGCGTAATTAATATGATCTTTAAACACATCAGATGTAGTGGTGTGTAGTCTAGTATATTATATCTATCAAATGCAGACTCCCCCTCCAACAACAGCAACCCCTCCCCGAGAGGATGACAGCGGGCCTTACTGCGTGCCAGGGCCAGCTGCTCTTTTCTGGCCTCGTCGTGTTTCTGGTCCACCTCTGAACAGCAGTGCAGGAAGGCTTTCACGCACTCTTCTCCGTCGATGATGAACTGGGAGCGCCGCTCACATGTGTAGCCCATCAGACTCTCCACCATTCCATCCTGACAACACTGCTTCGCCAACCCAGAGTAATTACTTGCTGCGGCAGAAGGGGAGAGACTCAGTACAGGGTGAGAGATTCATTACGTTACATTACAAAATTGTCATTTAGCAGATCCTCTTTTGCAGGGTGACTTACATAGATTACATTTTTACATGTTATCCATGGATACTTGGATATTTACTGAGGCAAGTGTAGCTTAATTACCTTGCCCAAGGGTACAGCGGCAGTGCCGTAGCAGGGAATCGAACCAGCAACCTTTCAATTATGAGCCCTGCTCCTTAACACTATTCTACACTGCCAACCCAACACAGTCTCAACACAGGATAAAAGACTCAGGAAAAAAAGACTTACAACCACCTGGGAAACATGTACTCAAAAGGTAAAGTGGCAGTGCTGAGACATTTGTAAACTATGGCATATTCATTGTTTTGAAATAAGTAAAATACAGTATATTTTGTATTTTATGTAATATTTTTCATCCCATGGTTAAGAATGTGTTCATTTGTGAAAAACAGATGCATAGTATAACTGTAATTCCTCAGAGACTGAGAGAGACAGAGATTTCCCCAGGTGCAGTGAAAGGGTTCTCTTACCTAGTGACGTTTTCAGGTCGATCAGTGAGAGTGAGCGCCGTCTGCGAGCCTTAGGGCGAGCAGGGCATTGGGGGTCTGGAGTCACAGACATTACAGAGGAAGAGAGAGTCACAAAGGGCAGCAATGACACTGCAGCTTGGCTCTCTGGGAGCGAGAAACATCAGCTCCTATATTCACACAGACACAAGTGGTACTTATCCATTCATAGAAACACTCTTGTATGACACACAAATACTACAGTGAACCTCCTGCATTAGAACAAAAAAACCTTGTCCAATGAAAAGCATAGTCATACCTGTTCTAGATTTGGTTCCACCAAGACTGGATTCAAACACCAGTCCAGTGTCATAGAAAACTGCCATGCTGTCTGCGCCACTTCCAGCCGTACAGCCAATGTCGTGCTTTTCAATGACGTCCCAGATCTACGTGTGGAGACACATGCTTTAAACAAGAACAGCAGACGTGTACAGCACCCCCTATAAGCCAATATTGCAGAGAGCTCATCCCTCCATCACTCTTACACCAGCAGGAAGCCACCATTATTTATGCAACAAATTTTCTTCGCTTACCTTTGTTTGTGTCAATCTATGCTGACTGTTGAGGACGTAAACTCCTTTGTCCACAGCCACAAGTCCCACTTTTGCACCTGGGTCACCGGTGATGGTCAAGCCGAAGGGCTTGCGAGGCTCATAGATATCCTTAGGTCTAGTGGAGACCACTTTGAGCTGTATGCAGAGAAGAAAAACACCTCTGATTCAGTGTGACTCATTCTCTGGACAGGGATTTCTGATATCGGACTAAGCATGACATTCATAAACTCACACTTGGAAATGTACAGCTTACTTTCAATTCAGCAAGACTGTCAAAACCACTCACCTACACACCTACACAAGTACAATCAGGATCATAACAGGTTTTGATTAAAGGTTGTGATTTGATTTTGCCTTACCGTTCCAATGCATGTGTCCTTCACGTCCACCCAGACAGAGTCTGACACCACCTCTGTTCCCACATGGTAGTACGCCACAAAGCGGAAGGAGGGGATCATGTCCTTAGTTACTGGAAGCGATATCGTCACCAGTGACTGTCCTCTCAGTCTTTCATGCCTTGCTGCACGGACAAGTTGCCCTTTATTCATTATCTGTTTGGGCACACACATAAGCACACATCAGGATCTTCTCAGGTACAAATGAATACTGATATAATTCAGCAACTTTTCAAGTACATGCTAAAAACAAGTACGTATGCAGA
This sequence comes from Megalops cyprinoides, assembly GCF_013368585.1. Classification (NCBI taxonomy): domain Eukaryota; kingdom Metazoa; phylum Chordata; class Actinopteri; order Elopiformes; family Megalopidae; genus Megalops; species Megalops cyprinoides. The sequence continues at coordinate 8,842,960 of NC_050583.1, read as the reverse complement.
TGCACACAGATTATAAATAAGGAAAAGGTAACTTCTCCAGGCAGTTGATACAAGTACACACCAAGTATGTGAAGTGCTTGATCTGATCCTGAACACCAGGGCTGTTCCCCAGGTTGAGGTTGATGCGCAGGTTGTCTCCAATCTCCAGCTCAGCTGCCTGGATGCCTACGTGCAGGTAGTTCTTGGAGCTGCCCTTTGTCTTATATGGTTGGGCTGTCATCTCCTTTACAGCCTGCCGCTGCTCAAGTATGCCAGGGGCCTTTGTCCTCACCTGGAGACACAATCATCACTAACATTAAAGTGTGTACATGATATTGTATGAGGGAGTGTGGCCATTATTATTTTTCATGCATGCAATTCATATTGCATCTGAGTGGGAAGAACAAAAGTGTGATTCCCAAGTTATAAAGGCTGGGGGTGGAGCTCACAGTGATTTTCATACTGTTAGCCCCTCCTTGGGTGTTGATGGTTAACTTGGCGACCCCGTTTTCCTGGGTCCTGCCCAAAACTCGCCCTGGTGTCACCTCCACATCAATGCCATTGGCAGGGGTGCCGTCTGGGTTTGTGACGTAAACCTGTCAGAGCCACAACAGAGGAAAAATCAAAACAGTATGACAGATGTATTATTACCCGGAAGAATATCCCACTGTGCTGTATGCCAAGCAAATATATTTCCGCTCATCAACACTTTTTAAAATGCATTGAAAAAGTAATTGCTTGTGAGTTTAGATTATCAATGAAAGTGTTGCACATTTTCATGAAATAAAAAGTGCAATGTTTGCACAAAGCAAAAACTTGTAAAAATGAAATACTTTCAAGCTGATGCTTAACTGTTCATCAAACGGAACAGTGATACTGATAATGAAAAGATAAACAGTAAAAAAACACCCACAACAACATCAAATGGCATCCCTGGTTTAAAGTAGGTGGGAGTCTTGTGGAAGTGGATGCTGTAGGGTGAGGTCACTATCAGGACTCCCCTCTTCTCTGCCTCCACCATTTCACTGCCTGCCAGAGGAAGGAACCAATCAGTGTACAGTTACTGTGCAGTTACAGTCCAGTCACGTGCATATTCAATGCGCACAACCACTATACAAACACACACAGACATAAACATACTCATAACCTCACACCGAGTTTCACGTATTACATGTGCACACGCACGCACACACACGCACTCACGCACACCCAGTCCTTACCACTGCTTGTCAGTACACTGACAGACACATATAAGGACAACTGAAGGAGCTGGTTGATGTCTGGGAAGGATTTCAGAATATGCTCTCTTCTCAGTGTGGCCTTGCCCTTTCCTGCTATGACCTGTATTCAGAATGAAACCCATCTTAGATGGCCAACCGTGAAAGTGGGACAATATAAGCTGTTTGCTTATGTTGAGGTGTGGGTGAGACAGAAAAGTACACTGACATCCACTTTCTGCAGAGATGCAGGGAAACTCTTCTTCTCTCCTTCTTCGGTCAGCACTCCGAACACCACAAATGCCTTCCCTGTTACATCGTTCCCATAGAGGTACCTTTAGAATGAGACAAGGGGAAGGTCTTCACCACAGGCACCGATCTACTACAGGGAGCAGCTCTGGGCATTTTCTGCTGCCAACAATAGATCCAAAATCATCTTACCCATGAATAACTCCCCAAATCCTTTTAAGAAAAGGCTAACACAAACCCAGTTTCACTGCTTAACGGAAGGAAATATATGAAGGCAAATCTATAGATGATGAAGATGGCTTGAATTTACTGTTGTTCTTCTCATTAAGCTGGCTTGAAAAAGCTAATTTACTGCCCTTCCTGTTTCTTCCTCTTATGATTATGCCATCAGATATTCTGTACACAACTTCTCCTACAGCTTTTCAGCTACACTTACAGAAGTTGACCAATAGCAGATCATCCTTTGAGCAAAGCTTGTGAGTACCAGCTATTACCATGCTAGACCTTTTTGATCCAATTCAAAGTTTGTCCTCAAACTTTACTTTCTAGTTGGAACTTCTCATTAAACACTGCTTTGGGATTTATGCCAACCAGGCACAGCCTGCCTAATTTACAACATATATTATCATATTATATAATATCATATTATCCTACCTTGCGGTTAGGTCGACAGACAGAGCATCATCATCAACGTAGAAAAAAGCCTGTTCTGGCACAATCTTGACCTCAAAACTTGGCAACACTAGAGGAATCCAAGAGAAAAAAAAGATTTCCACATCACCTTCCCCTGCATTCTGTTGAGGAAAACTGACTGAGGCTGTGGCCTCACTGCTGAATAACCACAGTTGGAGAAGACCATGGGCTCACCATACTCCTTCACCTCGAAATCAGCTGTAAAATTCTTCTGTGGGGTGTGTTGGAATCTTGACACCACCTTCCAGGTCCCTATACTGTAAACCAGGAGAAGGTCAGAAGTGACGGGTCATGGCAGTAGGAGAGGAGACACGGGAAGTGAGCAACATATTGCACCTTTCACAACACAAACCTGACAATCTCTGGGAGCTGGTACTGTCCAGATTTCATCCCATTGTCTGGATAAACAAGGTCTTTCTGAATTGTGATTCCATCAGGTGTCTGGATGTGAAAAAGGCAGAAGCTGGTTTCTTTTCTGGTATCCAATGTGATGATCTCACAAGATAACAGAAGCGGTCAGAATGTGTGTATGTGCAATTATTTGAATAATAATACAGGGTAAAACTTTACCATGATTTCCACAGAAACACCAGATGTGACTGGCTCCAGACCAGGGTTCAAGGCAAAGACCCTGTAACGAACTAGAACACCAAACAATCGATTATGCAACTGAGTAATCAGAAGGAATTCTACAGGCTGAATGTAGGTGCCATTTTACCACTGCCATTTGAATGAGAGGAACATCATGACAAAGCAACACTAACCATTACTGACAGATTCAGACAGATGTCAATAGATTAATATCAATATTTCTAATATATTCAATTTTAAGTAGTGGACTTGACACTTCAAAAGAATTGTGCTAATTGTTAAGTGGTTCATTTGCATAACTGTGATTTTTGAGAAATTTGAAAGAGGTAAATGGTGAAGAAGTTAGTAAAAAGGACATGTCATTTAATTCCACTGCAGAATTTCGTCCATGCACACTTTTTCACCAATGCTGCATCTGTTGTAAGAGTGACATTGTTTTTAATGGTAACTGAGAAAAAAATAAAAAAATAAATAAAAAATCCTCTCTTGTTCCTTTCTCCTTTATAGTGGTAATCAGTGATGGCAGCTGAACTGAACTGAACATTGTTTTGGTGAAATTATACAAACATAATTCACTGTATTACAGAAATCAATGTGCTAATTCATTTTAGATTAATCTCACCAATTAATATATTAACAATGACAGCCCTAATATATACAGATTCTCTCATATATTCCTCTCTCTCTCTGTCTCTCTCTCAGAAGGCTTCATGTAGTCGTACCAGTGCTCGCTGGGGTATAGATGGTCTTATCTGTCTGCACAAATATGTATCCAGATTGGAAAGAGAGAAGAATGACTTTCTCCAGCTGACGCTGGGGAAACTTTGCTTGCAGATAGACAAACTGTTGGAGTTGTGACTCTTTGTCAAAAATATCATCATCATCTGGGATCTGAAATAAAAAGAGGGATGCACTGTCACATTTGTCTAGGGAAGAGTCTTCACACTCTTTTAAATTAGTTCAGAGTTTAACAAAGGGACACCCACTAGGATTTCTTGCAAAGCCTGGAAGTTGTTGGCTGCAGTCAGCGTCACAGTCTTGGAGAGGATCTCTCGGGTTTTTGCTGGAAAGTTCTTCACCATAATTTCCACTTTGAGGTCACCTCCTGCATACTCCTGCGCCTCCACAAAGACATTCTCCTTGCTGCCCACCCGCAGCAGGTTTGGCGCAGTCAGAACAAACCTGCAGAGAGGAGAGACGCATGTTTACTGTGTCATGCCAGTGTTTCCCACAGGTCTGAATTATACTTGTGGTGGTAGCTGGCGGAAAGGGACGGCATTATCTGCCGGCACAAAAAATGGTCTACTACATGTGACAAAAAAACAAATACGTGTGATCTTTAACACAATATTTTGATTTAATATTTCTATTAATTTCACATAATATATTTCACAGATCTAACCCCCAACCCTCCCCTCCATGTACCCACATGGGAAGAGTAAGACAAAGTAAAAAAAAAAAATAAAAATTAAGAATAAAACGCTCTTTAGTGTGTACAAAGATGGCACTGTTTGTCAGAGCTGTCCTTCTTATATTTAGCCAGGACAACTTTGCTGCATGTTGCGCAATGGTGAAATACGTGTGCTGAATACACTCTTGAGTCTTGCAGCTACCAACGCAGCATAGTTGCCGCTTTCTTTCATAGAATTCGAAGCTACTACCAAAGTCGGAGAACAATTAAGCCGCTTTCACATGACTAGCGTTGGGGTGTCAACGGAACGCTCAGCATAGGCATGACGTGCCGCTCAGTCCTCCACATGACATGCGTCCTAGAAATGTAATCACGGAAGCGCTGTTTTAAAAAGTAGACAGCGGGAGAAATAAGGCAAAGACAGAACCTCAAGTACTTACTATCTCAACAACTTTGCTGAACATGTATTTCAGCAAACAGAAAAAACGCTCTGGCAATTGCTCTGATAGTTCGCCGAAGGAGGAATAGAGCCCGTAGAACTTGGGTTCACGAAACGTTGCTGTCTCGGGATCTTTAATGTTTAAAATATTTCGGATGTTTTACTTTTACCCGTAATTTGTTGTTAAACAGTAAACATTAAAATATGATGACTCAGAGGCGTCTTCCAGATGAGCAAACGCTCTTTTAAAATCCTCTTCTAGATTTATCGGCATACATCGCATAGACGTCTCAGAGACGTGTGCTTACAGAGATACTAATACACTAGCTGGCTGTCGAGTTTTTTGTAGCTCTGTAACGTTAACAGTATAAACTCACGTTTGGATTTGGCACTTTGACAGAACAACTCAGCTAGTTAATAACCAGGGACGTAGTAAGCTTCTGAGTATAACGGGTATGTAGCTAAACACTATAAATTATTACAGCCGAATCTCGATGCTAACTTTGCGCCATGCATCGTTTTTTTTTTTTTTTTTTTGCGAGGTCGTGGTACCACTTCGAAGTGGTGCCATACAACTCCGAAAAGCCTGACACACACAGTATAAGCTTCTCCAGTTTGTCCTCCATTTTGACTTTGATTGGATCTTTAAATTCAATGTTTATATTTCGCGCCGGTGTCGCGCCGCCCAATGTTCCAGTACGTCACACTGTAAAATCATTGGTTACGCTCGGAAAGGTCAGCGCAGAGCGCTAGAAAATAATCGATCACATTCACAGTGCAGGGTGGAAAAAGTATGTGAACCCCTAGGCTAATGACTTCTCCAAGAGCTAATTGGAGCCAGGAGTCAGCCAACCTGGATGTGTTGGTTAAAGCTGCCCTGCCCTATAAAAAACACACACCAGTTTTGAGTTTGCTGTTCTCAAGAGGCATTGCCTGATGTGAACCGTGCCTTGCACAAAAGAGCTCTACGATCAAGAATTGTTGACTTGCATCAAGCTGGAAAGGGTTACAAAAGTATCTCTAAAAGCCTTGATGTCCATGTGTCCACGGTAAGACAGACTGTCTACAAATGGAGAAAGTTCAGCACTGTTGCTACTCTCCCTAGGTGTGGGCGTCCTGTAAAGATGACTGTGAGAGCACAGCGCAGAATGGTCAATGAGGTGAAGAAGAATCCTAGAGTGTCAGCTAAAAACTTACAGAAATCTCTGGCACATGCTAACATTATTGTTGACAAATCTACAATAAGTAAAACATTAAACAAGAATGGAGTTCATGGGAGGACACCACGGAGGAAGTCATTGCTGTCCAAAAAAAACATTGCTGCACGTTTGAAGTTTGCAAAAGAGCACCTGGATGTTCCACAGCACTACTGGCAAAATATTCTGTGAACAGATGAAACCAAAATTGAGTTGTTTGGAAGGAACACACAACGCTATGTGTGGAGAAAAAAAGGCACAGCACACCAACATCAAAACCTCATCCCAACTGTGAAATATGGTGGAGGGGGCATCATGGTTTGGGGCTGCTTTGCTGCCTCAGGGCCTGGACGGATTGCTGTCATCGAAGGAAAAATGAATTCCCAAGTTTATCAAGACATTTTGCAGGAAAACTTAAGACCATCTGTCCGCCAACTGAAGCTCAACAGAGGATGGGTGATGCAACAGGACAACGACCCAGAGCATAGAAGTAAATCAACAACAGAGGGGCTTCAACAGAAGAAAATACGCCTTCTGGAGTGGCCCTGGAGTCAACCCGATTGAGATGCTGTGGTATGACCTCAAGAGAGCGATTCACACCAGACATCCCAAGAATATTGCTGAACTGAAACAGTTTTGTACAGAGGAATGGTCCAAAATTCCTCCTGACCGTTGTGCAGGTCTGATCTGCAACTACAGGAAACGTTTGGTTGAGGTTATTGCTGCCAAAGGAGGGTCAACCAGTTATTAAATCCAAAGGTTCACATACTTTTTCCACCCTGCACTGTGAATGTTTGCATGTTGTGTTCAATAAAAACATGGAAACTTATAATTTTTTGTGCGGTATTAGTTTAAGCAGACTGTGTTTGTCTAGTGATGTGACTTAGATGAAGATCAGAACATATTTTATGACCAATTTATGCAGAAATCCAAGTAATCCCAAAGGGTTCACATACTTTTTCTTGCAACTGTATACCTGGGCGGCCCGCCCAAGTAAAGGCTATGTGTGGGAAACACTGGATGCAGACTGGAGTCAAAGGACAAAATTCCTTGAATAGCCAGGAAGAGAAAGGCAAAGGTGAGGGAACCTGTGCTCACAGGAGAAGGGAGAGGGCCTGGGAACTGCAGTCATCTGGGAACATATGGCATCAACCTTACATGACACTGCTACATTTCAGAAGAGGTTCTCACAGTAATATGAAGCTCTCAATGGCTCTCACCCCAGCAGAGATCACTAAAACAAGCCTGAACAAACACTTACCAAAGTTGTATCAGTGTCAGAGTGAACTCTTCCCCGCTCCCCAAACACACACACACACGTAAGAAACCATAGTCATTTGCCCACACAACAAAGCCTTGAAATCGTTCACCATAATGAGACCATCAAATGGATTTCTTCTATGGTTTTCAAAAAAAAAAAAAAAAAATCTCCACTCGTGATGACTCCACTCAATTCCCCAGGAGTCACTGCTGCTGTCTCCTTGGGTACGGTACTTAACCCACAATTGTCTCAGTAAATATCCAGCTGTGTAAATGGATAACGTTGTAAAAATCTGTAATTAATGTAAGTCGCTCTGGATAAGAGTGTCTGCTCAATGCCAATAATGTCATGTCTTGACAAAAGCCAAACAAATATACCAGAATTATTCTGATCAGCGATGTTCTGACAATAAAACACAAATGTGGCCCCATGAACCTCTCCAATTCTTCCATGTCTCTACTGTGTCTGAGCAGGTATGCAAGAGTCAGATTACTCTGTCCTATGTGTGTCTCAAAAAGACAGTGACCACATGACACTGTTCAATGACACTGGATCGTGTAAAGAGTGTGACTATGCCTGTACGTACTATAGTTAGAGTGGATCATGTGTGGTATAGCATGCCTATATACAGTATACTCACAGTGGGTCACACTGACACAGTGCAGGAAGAGACAGAGCCAGCACAGCCAGCCACACCACGTCCACCAGCATCTTGCCTGCCTGGTCTGGTCCGAGTGCCCGCTCATATCTGGGTACTGCACTTTATACCCCCATCTCAGCCCCTTACCCCCACCTTTCCTGGGCTAACAACCCCAAGACCCTGGGGCAGCACTCCAACACAAATACCCACTTGCCCGCCTCTTCAGCGGAATTGAGAAAGAGGGAGAAAGTAAGGGAGGGACGGCTGATAACAACAGCCCCGCTCACAAAAATCAATCACGGACTGTGCAGTGTGATAAGAGGTTGCAAAATGCAATGTAAACAAAATATTGGAACTCTCACATTAGGTTTGCAAGCAAAGCAGTGCATCCAATTCATGGAGACAGAGATTTAAACAAACTGAATGAAACTGAGACAGTACATAAAAGCCTAGGCACAATACCAAATAAGAGAGAAAAGATAAACCACTGCAGGTGTGAAGCAGCAGAAAAGCTCTTTTCCCTGCTGTCTACCCAACTTATTATTTGCACCAGCTCTCCTTTGGTGATTGGCGTTTCTTATCAGCACTCTCTGGCAATGAATCGATCTGCATTCCCGTACTTTATACTGACACATTTCTCGGAAACCACTCTTTTCTTTTTTTTAACAACACAGTTATTATGTAAGACAGAGATTTTCATCCCATTTACAATGCAGGCTATATGAACAGCATGAATGACACACACACACACCTTACTCATCAACCATTAAAAATGATTAACAAATGAGGCTGTTGTGGTACAGATTTGTTGTTGCTTTTTTATTTTTTTGAAAGCTGAACAGATTAAGGCTGAACTTTTAACAATCTGGGCTGTGTAGCTCAAAAAATGTATACAATGTGCACACTAATTAGCGCTACTTGTAAAAGGTCCCAGATAGAAAAGTCAACAGTATTGTAATACAGTTATATTGAATATAGTGGTCAATATAGTTTCATCTACTCTTTTTACCTTGGCCTCCTTGGTACAAACCAAGCATTAAGTCACAATTCATTTTCAACAATTTAGCAATTCGCCTTGTGAGTAATTATCCTAAAAAGACAGTGGAGACTGTTTTTTATTGAATGTTGCAATTTCAAACATAAGTCTTTTCCATAACAGAGCAATTTTGCAGGCTATGTATTAAACTGCATCGGATGAGGAAGGATGGAGTCACCGTGTGTCGGACAGGGAAGCACAGCAAAACGAACTGAACCAGATTCACTGAACAAAATGTACTGAATGAACTGAACGAGATTCACTGAATGACATGTACAGATACGCTACTGAAAGACTGAATGAACTGGAAGAGATTAATCAGTAGAGACTCAGTGAACTGAAGGGAACTTACAAACGAATGAAATGGAAATGAACGAATGAACGCATCTTGCAGAATAGTGAAGCACCATACAGTACACTGGAAAGATTCCTTCAAAAAATTCATTAGTTCGCGAAATGTACTCTACTACATGATTCAGATAGACTTGAGTGAGCTGTTATCTTCATGTTGCAAACATAGGGCCATATAGCCTAAATCTGTTTTACAAATTTCAATTTTACGTTTTACATTTCCTTGACTTTGGTTTTCTTGGTTAAAATTTACATTGACCGTTTTCATTGTAAAAATATCCAGAGTTTAATATTTTGATACATAATGAAGGAACACGTGCCATATTCACTTTGACTTTTTATTAAAGTGCTGAAATATAATTGGTCTGTATTTCAAAGCACTACATCTGTCTGTTATTTAAATATGTAAATTTAAATATTTCTGTGCAAAATGTGAAGCCTACCCATTTATAAAAATAATTGGGGTATTCAGCTGCCATGGCAAGACAGTATTTCTGCGGTTTTTTTTTTTTTTTGGAATTCGCAACTTTTTGAAGTCTATTTGAAGCATTTTACCAATTGGTATGAACGAGGACTCGTCATAAATCCGATTCTTTCCATTTTCTCTGCATCGCGGAATTCATTTGGCTTACACACTCAAATTTTGGACCTTACAATAACCCTGCTTTACACCGTTACTTCACACATGTAGACTAGACCTTCAGTAATGTTAATCTTCATTCACCTGGAGAATGCTCAACTTTGTATTCCATTTAAATCTCCTTAAATACTTCTAATAGCTTCCTAGCTATTAGCGTCATCTGCGAGTAGCGTCAAACTGAATTTAACTATTTTGTTTTTCATGTTCATGGTCATTTATGGGGGAAAATATCCTGATAATCAACCGCTCATGTGGTGCTTTGTCAAGCGAATTTTGAAAATACAAATACATCATTAGCCTGATTTGAGTCAATACACTGCAGCTTCCTTGAAGATGTCCAGATTTGTTAACCACGATCTCCCTCTTATGAAAACCATGTCGACTATCCCTTATGATACTATTCCAAGGAATACTTCCAATTTATGCCCTATGATAATCCAAAATCTTACGTAGGCTAAATTAATCACCCTGCGTTTAAATATTACTGCTAGAATACACAGCTCCTTTCCCCCAGCTGTTTCATAATTTCCAAGAGACTACATAAAGATTTTTGTTTGTCTTATAATAATGTCTCTTATTGGATACTCTTGGGTAAAGACCATTAGGACTTACTGACAAGTTCATCTTTTTAAACTTTAAATCATTCCATTATTTCAGTATTATCAGTGTTTCCTGTGTATCAAACCTAACTGTAGGCATACATGTAGTCCCTCCCTGGGGAAGCTTTCAATACAGTAGACCTCACTGTTGGGTGCATATCTGTGAAACAGGCAAGGCCTCCCACTGGGTGTGGGAGGTTAAACAAGGATACAAATGGGAGACTCTTATATTACGTTATTCAGGACTTATTAGATAAAAGCTGTTGAATGACCATGAAATTATACAAAGGAAGAACAAATTACAACTCACTACTATGAGGCTATAGTGATGTCACGCTCTTCACGCTTACAACATATAGTTACTATGTCTGGCGCAAACCATGACCTGCTTTTTGGTGAAATATATGAGGATATACACACCTGTCCACATATACAGTAATTGCCCCCCCCCCCCCCCCCCCCCAAAAAAAAAAAAAAAACAGAGCATGAGGGAACTGTGACCACAAGGAATCTTACATTTGTCTGAGTTTGTTTTCACACTATACTGGACCTTGTAAGCTGCAAAGGCAGTGGTGACTTGAATTCGTGTGAAAACCACCTCTGAATGACATGACCTACTCTCAGGCAGGCCCGGCGCCAGGGGGGTGGCGTAAGGGGGCGTCGCCCCCTCAGATGGACTACCGTGCTCCCTCAGTGAAGATTAAGGGCTAATTTGAATTTTTATAAAACTAATTTTCATTTATTAATACTAATAGATAATTTAGCCCACCATAATTAGCAAATCTTCTACATCTTCAAATCCACAGAAATCCACTTGATTGGATGTCTGGGTAAGTGCGAGCTAATTAACGTAGCGTAAGCTTGTTGTGTTGCGTTGCGTTGTGTGTGGACTCTTTCCCACAACTTTCCCACGGTATTTCAAGAAGGTAGCTAGCTTAGTTTATCTAGTATCTAGTTTATCGCTCACTTGCTTTAAATCGGTAAACGTTGTTGGCTCTGTTGAAATCAAGCTCAGAGTGGCTGTCATGCGATGGTGTGTGGATGGTACGTGTTTCCTGAGGTTTTGTCTGTGAGTGTGTGTGGTGTAATAATGCCCTTGTTAAACAATCGTATGGCTGTGCGCAGCGTGCGTAATTTTTTGGATTAAGTCACCGCCCCCTCACTGCATTTCAATTGCCCCCCCGATTCGTTTTCCGCTGGCGCCGGCACTGCTCTCAGGTCTTTCACCTGTTCCCTCGCTCTCTGATAAGCGAGGCTGGTAAAGCTCACTGGACCTTTTGGTGAGGTTTGCCTGTGTGCAAACATTAAAGTCTGCCTGCGTTAAGCACAAAGAGACACTTGCGATCTAACGTTAGTAAATCATTTCATTTGATACCACCAGGCTTCTAAATAGCTTCATACTCCAGGCTGTGAAGATCATGAACACTCTTTCCCCCCCACCCCCACCCCCACAATGAACCATTAATCCCCCCATAGGACCAGACACTATTCTCCACTAGTGCAATCCATTTTATGCTGCACCTGGCACTTTTTGTACAGACAAAAAAAAGATCATTTATTGACAGTACATGCTGCTATTCCCCTCCAACTATACCATAAAGGCATGCCGCTGTAGAGTCATACTGCTATTCCCCTCCAAATGTTTACAAAACTGAGTGTATTGTTTATGGATATATGTTGTTTTAATTCTCTTTGTAATTTATATACACTGTTGATATAGGAGAAACCGCATTTCATTCTTGATTGTACACAAGTGCATGATAAAATGACAATAAAGGAAATCTTAATCTGAAATAATCTCTTAATCTCAATTTAATAAAATACACTGAATAAAACAAGGTACTCTGATATATTTTCTACATCTGTTAGATGAAATGACCACATTTAAATAAAAATAAAAATAAACTAGTCTACTGGGAGGAGGAGATGTGCCTACTTTAAGTGCTACAAACTGATTGTATCTTAGCAGCCATGCCATTTGGACATTGAACTATGTGTCCATTTTCCAGTTAGGACCTGATATGTAATGATGTAATGACCTACAAATTGGTCGCTTTTCATTGTGTGGTCTGTGCCTTGTGATGTCCATTAGAACAAAATGTCATTAAAATCTAAGTATCATGGACACATGGGTGTTTAAACCTGTTTTTCAGTATAGCACCCCAAAGTGGCCAAATTTCACTAAACTTGCTGTGTGGCACCCAGGCCTAATTGTAAGCATGTGTATCGATTTTTATGCCAATGAACAAAAGCATTGCAGAGTTATGGCCACTCTTCCTTTATGGCAACTTCACGGGCGAATTTGTAGGTACACTGCGGCCACATTGTTTAACCTGGCAACTATCCTTTAACAACTGTTAAAGACAGTGGTCCAAAGAGGTAATACACAAAACCTCATTGTGCCATAACTCTAGGAGGAGGTGGTTAAATGTGTTTTTGACAAAATCAAAGATGGATGAAACACAAAATGGCTGATGTGCCGGTTTCATAAGTGCCCAGATAGGATCCTTAACTTTGATGAAGCACAAGAAATTTAGTTGAGATATCTTCTATGGGTAAGAGTAATGGGTATTTTAATGATTTTTAATGGTATAGCGCCCCCAAGTGGCCAAATTTCATGAAACTTGGTGCATACCCAGTGTTGCTAATACCAACAAAGTGTACCAAGTTTGGCGTCACTCCAACAAAGCACTGCTGAGATATGACTCACTTCCTGTTTTGGTGTCTTCACCATGGAATTTCATTGGACGACAGCGTCCATATCGTTTGCCCTAGCAAAATTCTTTGAATAACTTTTGATCAGAACCCTCTGTAGATGATACGGACCAAATTTGGTGGTGATAGGATCAATGGTCTAGGACTAGTTCGCAAAAGTAGGTTTTTCAAAAAATTGAAAATATGATTTTTTTTCAAAAATCCATTACAGTGGATGAGTCTATTCAATTCATCATGACCCAGGGATTCAGAGGAAATAAGGATCACAACTCTAGGACAAACGGTTCAAAAGTAATAAGCAAAAATGTATTCTGAAATTTGGCCTGTTGGTGGCGCTACAGGGATTGATGGATTGACTCCAAATTTGTTGCCTGGATACCTTGGACTGTGCTCTATGAGGGTGCCAGATTCCACCAATATCCACCTAGGGCTTCTATGGCCTGCCATAGAAAACCATTGAAAAAATGATAATACCAAGATGGCCAAAAAACAAAATGGCTGACACACAAGTTTCATGCTTTCCCAGCTAGGGTCCCTCACTGTGATGATGCACAAGAAATTTGGTTGAAACATCTGAGTTGGTTCCAAAGCTATAGGCATTTGAATTTTTTTTCTCAGTTTTTCTGGTATAGCGCCCCCATATGGCCAAATTTCATGAAACTTGGTGGGTACTCAATATTCCCCCTGGCAATAAAGTATACCAATTTTGGCGTGACTGCAACCAAGCATTGCTGACATATGGCTGACTTCCTGTTTTGGTGTCTTTGGCATGGAAATTCATTGGATGTCAGCGGCCACATCGTTTGCCCTAGCAAAATTCTTTGAATAACTTTTGGTGACACCCATCTGTAGATGATACAAACCAAATTTGGTGGTGATAGGATCAATGGCCTAGGACTAGTTCACAAAAGTAGGTTTTTCGAAAAATTCAAAATGGCAGAAAATCCAATATGGCAAAAATGTACCTTGAAGTTTGGCCTGTTGGTGGCACTACAGAGATGGATAGATTGACCCAAAATTTGAGGCCTGGATACTTTGGAATGTCCTCTGTCAATGTACCAAATTTCGTAAAAATCCACCAAGGGGTTCTATGGGCTGCCATACCTTCGGTGCTTGGCCCCTAAATATATCACTGTTACAAAACTTGAACGCTGTCACATTTTGATTTTCACACACACGCCAGCGATTTTGCGGGATTTGGCATTTTCCTTCACTGCGCATGTATGTAAACACACTCAGCGTACGTTAACGGCTCAGCCTGTTCCCTGTGAATCATGTACCCAATACAGTGTATGGCATGGTTTTAACCTACTGATTATTTTTCATCTTGAATACTGTAGGTCAGAGCAGCAGCTGTTTGGGAAAATTAAAAATGAAAAGGTGTGGCATGGCATAGCCAGCTTTTTCCAAACAAAAAAAAAAAGACAAAGACAGAAGAGCAGAAGGAAGGAGAGTTAGACAAAGGTGACGAGCAGAGAGCGAGGGACAGGAGAGCAGTCGAGAAAGAGAAGAGAGAAGATGGAGTGAGAAAGAGGAGGCAGAAATGAGCAACGAAGAGCTGAGTGAGGGGTGTGAAGAAGAAAACACGAGAGATGGTGCCATTGAGAGAGACAAACGAGATTCAGAAAGAGAGGGCGAGCAAGACCGTGATGGAGAGAGGGACACTGATGGACAGACAGACAGGAGCAGTGGGGCCCAAATACGTACTACAAGTCCAGCTGGACCTCATGGTTCACTGTTTTAACAAATTTTAGTATAACAACATGGCGTTCATGTTCTAGGATATTGGCTAGTGTATGTTGTTGGGTTGAGATACCTGTGCAGCAAAATGTTGTGCATGAATTAGGCACAGTATGTTGAAATTAATGCAAGAGCCATCACACTAGGCTATTAGTGCTATGAGTGGGCTATTGGATTTGAGTAGGACAGTTTAAGTGTATGGTATATATTGATACAGTAGTAGATGATGGTCCTAATTGCCCCTTTTCTCTCATTTTAGATATATGAAAATTAAAACTGGATGGACCGATGCAACCACATCTAAAGGCATTTCCCAAAAGATTGCAAGGAGGGGCAAGAAGAGGTTTCCACAGTGAGTGGTATAAAGATCATCCATGGCTAGAATATTCACAATGACACACATTGAGAGAACACAATAATAAAATTCTGGTGATAGAATAAATTGGAATACAGCAGGAACATTTGTTTTAACTATGTCTGATGTCTTACATTATACATAAACAAAAGTAAAAGGTTGATAGGTAGGTAGACCTTTACAAAGGTTAAGCGAACTAAAAATAGAATTTCACAACATGGTTATCCAGCAGCTTCTGATGTGACATGGTGTCATGTGACTCCTGGTCATAAACACTGTCTTAAGGAGGTCACCAAGAACAAAATTTCTGTTTGAAGATTCATGGCCCAGAGCTTTGGCTCAAATGGTAGCCCTGCAATTGGAGGCCATCTTGAGACATTAGAAAAAGCTGCAGAGTTGAGTTTTTCCAGGTCTGTATGTTTGAAATCAAGTCAAAATCACAAACGTGGGGAGTTCTGTGTTACATCCTTTTATTCACCTCATTTTGCACTCTGGAGAGGGGATGTCAAATTCAGAATGTCACCGCAAATCCAATACACATTTAGGGCACATACATTTCTTTGGTAAAAACTAATAATATCGATAATAAAAAAACAGAGTGAGCACGTTGAAACGAGTTTAGGTGGGACATCCGAAGGTTTGGAGATCTGCAGCGGCAGTGGTGATGCCAACACAGGTATCACGGTACTGAGGTTCCTGGCACTCTGCCTCCGTGGGCCAGTACTCAATCCAGGTGCCTCCACCCAGCATGTACAGCAACCTGCAAACATGCATATAAACACACAGCATCTTGTAAACACATATACACACACATAACCACACCATGTTAATGAATACAGTAGACACACTTTACACATACAGTGTGTCAGGCTGCACAAGTTAACGTGTGGTAGGGCTTGAATGGCGTTATGCTCACACTCACTGGTCTGTGAGTGCTGTTAGCCTGGTCTGACACTGTTCCTCATTTAACTTGAATTGATACACTTATGTTCTATTGTGTTGGAAGTCGCTCTGGGTAAGAGTGTCTGCTAAATGCAAGTAATGTAATGTAACATACATCAAATTAGGCAAACATACACCACATGTATGCTTTGTATAAAGTGAGTGTGTACATTCATGGTATACGTGCATGTGCATATTGCATGTTTATAACATGCACCTGAGTATATGCGTCTATTATGCCTTCAGTATATTTTGTGCATGGTTTTCTGTGTGTATTAGTGTATTTATGTTTTGTTTGCACAGTACTTATACACATGCTTCATGTGCACAAATACAGTTAGTATACATGTATACAGCCAACTGATACTTACAGCACCCTTTTACATTTTTAAAAAATCTTAGTGAACACAGCAGAGAGAATCACAATGTTTCTACCCCAGCTCGCTGGCGCCCTCTCCTGACTGACTGCAGCAGTGCAAGTCAGAAGCAGTCTAAGACTCACCTGTCCTTTCCTTTGATGAGGTCGTCAGATTTGCCCATGATCAGGTAGGTCTTTCCTTCTGTCAGATCTATTGCCTCTCTGCAGTAGGGATGGGCCATAAATATGCGCTCTTTCCCACCCACACCAGTGTCAGTGCCTGCAGGAAGACAGAGACATTTTACCACATGAAACAGTCCAGTTATTCTCCTCCTCCAATGAATATACTGCAGTGTTAGAAGGACCGCAGTTCATTTCACCCATCAAATGCCCCATCGTCTCTTAAACCCTGTGAATGAACTTTTGGTTTTTGATGCAGAACATGCAGGAAAAACACATACGCACACCCAAAGCTCATTAAATGACATCAGAAAGTTTGGTAAATACAAATACCAAGGGTAGCAAGATGTTACCTTCTTTGATGACTTCCTCTACCCGAATTGTGAAGCGGTCTAAAGTTGGAGTCAGGTCAGCGTGAAGCACTTTGGCTTTGTAAGCTGCAGAACACAGACACGGTCAGTATGCACACTACACAAATTGTTTTCTTTTGAATTTGAAAGAAACACTTCATTTTTCTGTCAGTAATACAGCAATCATAAGGCATGAGAACAAGTGGTTAAAAAGCCACAGTTCCAGATACGGTTTACCCGCTGATGACAGTACCATAGTCCATGCCAGCTTCACAGGCTGATGTCACACGGTCCAAATCTTCAGCTTTCTGTTTCCTCTGGTAACTGCAGTTCTCTGTGGGGAGGAAAGGAATTGAAGTGAGGAAAGAGCCAACATGCTTTCTTTGTGACATCACTTCCTGCTAGCACATGCATGTGCCATACCTTCCGCACACCGGCACACCTCCTCATGGCAGATCCTGTTCAGGGCTCCACCTTTCTTCTGCGGGTGGTAAAACTTCATGCAGCGGTTTTCTGCAAGAACAGTGATTTTATTTCCTCAATCTCTTTGCATATGACATGGCCAGAGCCATGTGTGGGTGCTGTGTTTGCCTTTACTGTGATAAGGCCTCTGAAACAGTGGAGAAGACTGGAGCTCACCCATAGCATAGTACTCGTACAGGGTGACAGCAGCTGGTTGAAGCAGCCCCACTTCGGTCATCTTGTGTACCCTGAAGACCACTTTGTCAGACAGCTTGTGAGAAACCTGATTTAAAGGGAGGGAGAGACAGAGGGAAATGAAAGGGAGACAAAGAAGAGGTATGGAGACATTGTGTATACATTGCTATGCCTCACAACCAAGCTGGGTGCCAAGTTACCAGGCTTGCAGGCCAACAGTAAGTGTTTTCTGTATTAAGGAAAATGTGTCCATACCTTATCCAAGTAGAAAATGAGGGAGCCCTTGTCAGACAGCTGTTTGTCTGTCTCAATCTTCTGGACGTACCGGTCTCTTCCAGAGGTTAACTGATGGAGTGAACATGAGGCAGAGACACACGAGAAGAGACAGTCGCTCAGTGTGCCAAAAGACCACAAAGGTTCATGTAATGACTCTAAACTCTTACTCTACACCAATGTGATGTGAATGAACTAATAAACACTAAGTCAATCTCAGTGAATTCAGAATCACTGAGGTGACAGACTGCAGGGGGGATTTTATCTCAGTGGTTGAAGAGTGTCACAGTCCACAGTGATAATCTCCGTTTTATTTCTCACCCTTTCGAGATCTTTCTTGTCTGCAATGAATCCTGTGAGCATGGTAATATCCAGTATAGACATGGTGGCATCTCTCTCTGGAGACAGGTACCTGGGAAATGCACAGGAATGAGTGGTGAAATGGGCTTTGGGTTAACAAAAAACAGAAATGAAAATTAATGGTCGTCTATGAACATTTAAGTCTACATGGGTATTTGAAAAACTGAATACCTTTTTCCAGAGATCAAAAAACAGCTAAGCGTGGCTAAATAAGGCTTGGATTAAAGAATATTATCCACATATTCAGTGCAGTACAACAATGTGTCTGAAGTTCCTTGCTCTGTTGAATTAAAAATACAGTTTGCAATCCCATCTCTTTACCCGCTACACTATACGTATTTTTGGGTTCCAGTATGTTCTGCTAGATTTAGTTTTTTTTTCCTCCAAAGACCATATAATTCCTTAGGAGCTTCATTTGTATATCTGCTGGTTCAGGGCTGAGTGTGAATCGAAGAGGTTTTTTCTACATGCTGAGCTCTGAAGAGCTTAGTCTGTACAACTTAGTTCTGTGCAATTGAACATGTCATTTGTAAACGTATTCAGTCAGACCACTGACATTTCCACCCTTGCAGACTGTTTCAGACCCAGAACGTCCTTGTACACAATATACTCATTGTCTTGTCAGTACCATAGACTAGGCTGGAAAGTCATTACAAGTATTCAACTTTGATCCGAAAACAACAGGAAAATATACTTAATTAGAGGTGGTCCAAATAAATGTCCAAAGCATTACTATGCATTGAAATGATTTTGTATGTTTCACACATTCTTGAAAGTTCATCATAGTGCACCTTTGCTCTGAAAAACCTCACTCCGTGAAGAATGGGTCAGAGGATTTATGTGCAGCAAACACTTCAACAGCTGTATATGGAGATGAAAAATCAAACTACACGTGATATGAAGGTTTCTTTAGAAGTATGTGATGGTGCTTACGTCATCTCAATTGTCATCTTGTATGTTTCCAGTGCGTTCTCATCACCAACTGCAAAACACAAAAATGAAAAAAAAAAAAAACCATCAGCACTGATGTCCATTTTCCCTTTCAACACAGGATCCACATTTATTTTGTCAAAACAGTTCTGCTTCAATGCCCAATAAACTGTACCTTCTGGCTGTTTCTCTATCTTAACCTGCAGGTCAAAGTTCTTGCAGTCTGTGTCCTTGTCTTCTGGCAAAGCGTGGTATAAGGTCATCACCTGTAACACAACCATCAGGCTGATAAATTCCCAAGCTAATGTAATGTCATCACATCATATGCATTTGTTTATTAGAGGGGTTTGTACACAGCCAGCATTTTACACTTGTATTAAATACATGTTTGGCTTTTGCTTAGTGATGCTTATCTTTAGCTGCACCTTACTCCTACATGTTGGCTAAGAGAAGTCCCTTTTGCTTTTATTTTCAACATTCAGGTGAAGTATCTTCTTCAGTAGCATGACAGCAGTGCTCCTCATGGGATTCAGGTCTGTAGGCCCTTGATCTCAAGCCCATAATCAACTGTTCTGTATTGCTTGACATTGTAATGACTTTAGACCAACTGTGCACAGAAACAGTCCATCCAAGTGGAATAGATAAAAGACAAAACGATTGAGCCCATAGAATATTTCAGAATTCAAAATTCATCATTTTCCCATGGAATTACTCATCCTTTTGAATATGTGGACCATTGCATTTTAAATTCCACTATCACAAAAAAGTACACAGATTTTATTTAAAACTGAAGCATATGCATATTTGCATATTATTAGGGATAACAGACAAACTCCATGCTTAAACCCTGAGGAGACAGAGTACTCACGGACATGGTCCCCTGGCCAGTTCCTTTGGCAGTGACTTGCAGATCTTGGTCAACCCGAGTCTGTTAACAAAAGATACAGGTTTCTCTTAATGATCTGAGGTTCTGGCTTTCCATTTCACAAGATTACAGGATGTTGGAGTCCTTGACCGATGTCTCCTTTTCTTATTCTTTCTCTCACTTACTGCTTTTCTTTTGATCCTTCCTTCATTAGTTCTTTTCATGGTCTCATTCTGTCTTTCTCTCGCTGTCATTCTTACTCTCATTCTCTCATGTAGACTATTCTACCAGAAGTCATGGGGCACCTCATCTAATTATTGGCAAGCGGGCGTGACTGTGCATGACCTAACATGTCATGCGTAGTCATGCATTCAGTCTGACTCTGTCTGGCTCACCTTCTCCGAGCGAGTCACATAGGCGTTCTCTTTGTTGAAAGTCCACTTGACAGGTCTGGAACGACCACTGATGTCAAGGCTCACTTGTAAGTCGATTTCCTGCACGTCGGACACTTCCATCATGTACTCAGCCACAGCCTGGAAGACTACGATGGTGGCCTAAAGGGAACAACAGGGGACTACAGTGAGGCTTGCTCCAAGACCTGATTGGCTGTAGGACTCTCCTGTTGCCATAGTTTCCAAACAGAACTGTCCTATGGGTGGTTTAAATGATAGAATGTGTCTTTGATCTCTTCACACCGTCTGAAGGGTGTTTTAATTGATAAATTGTGTTTTAAGGTCTCATGCTGAATAGAAGTCTGAGTGGACCCACTGAACAGCCAAAGTGAACACAGTGAATAGGATTAGTTAATAGGATGAATTTCAAGATCTGATCTTAATAAAATTTTGTGCAGCACAATGCCCTAACACAAAGCCATATGAACATTATCAGCAGATATTGTAGGATTAATCTTGAAAGGCTGAAGAATTTTTGAGCTGTCAGCTATAGAGAAGAGAGAAGAGGAGGAATTTTTGTCATAATCCTGTCTGATGAACTGAACATGTAGCTCCTGCAGCCCACAAATCACACATACCTGGGTGGACCCATGGCCTCCACCATGGAACCTCTGCTCAGTCAACCATTTCACCACACGACCAGCCTGGTCAAACTCCTTGGCCTTGACCAGAGCCATCAGAGCATAGCCTGTGGCCTCCAGGGTGAACAGGTTACCTCCAGGGACTGGCCAATGCGTTTTGTCTGTAATGGCAGATGGAGACATATGAACCATACAGGGGTTAATCAGGCACAGAGTGTCCTTCAGTCAATGTGTCTATCTGGCTAAATGAAATTATAAGACGCTGAGTCACAAGCGTCTGGAACAAGTCCAGGAATGTCTAAATGGTTTGGGTTCACTGGACTCAAGGTCTTAGAGAACTTGTCATCTTTGGAGATCAAATCAAATCACTTTATTGTCACTTGACACAGTTGTGCAGGGGATCAATTGTAGGAGATAGGAGATCATGTAGTTTGGACATATGGATCCTCTGTGGATAAAAAAAATACCTTCTACTCTGACACTCATAAGAAGGAGCATTAATTCTATCCTAGAATAAGACCTGGGTACTCCAGGTAACAATGGACATGAGTGAAGCCTTGTGAGGGCGTTGCACATTATTGGCACACTGCGTGTGTCAGCTCACCAGCGGATGCGAAGCGGAGCAGGGTGGGCAGCTGGTGCTTTCCCTCGAGGGCCAGAGCGTAGGAGGTCATGGCCACGGCGTAGGGGTTGGTCAGGGTGTGGATTCTGCGAGACAGGAACTCTCTGGCTTTCTTTATGCTGTCAGGCAGGCTCTGGAGTCATAGCACAGAAATTACAATGATAACATGCTAAACCTGTCTGACATTGATGTCAAAACAGAGAAATCTGTATGCTTTGGAGAGATTTGTGGTACAGTTCATTTATAAATTATATGCTGACTTTCCTTTAATTTGTGCAGAAACAGGGCTCTGCAGGTAAAAGGGAGAGACAGGACAAGAGCTCTCATCTGTGGGATGTGACATATGATGTGTCTGTTGATTCAGTTGTGATGTTAGTTGATGTGACAGTTCCTAGTTTGACTGTTAGATGTGATGTAATGTGTTTGCTTGTGTGTCATTAGATGTGATATGACCTGATTGCCTGTGGGATTTTTACATGCAGAGGGTTGATTCACTCACATTTACTCTCTCCACACAGATGGCACGTGACTCCAGCATTGCAATCAGGACGAACGCAGTCATGGACGCGTCGGCCTCACCACCCTGTGGGCAAAAACACAAACTGCATGCAAGTCTGTGCTCTCCATTACTGTCCATTACATGAGTGATACTGCACTGTTTGTGTCCATGGTTGTGACTTTACTCAGGGATATTTACATTTACCTCACTTAAGCAGACTGAGACTGTGTGATTAACCAATTGATGAATCAATTACTAATTTAACAAATCAATTTACCCATTGTTTTCACTTTGACACTACCTGCTACTCACAGTATTCAAAGTATGTTTTGCAAGTAAAGTTTTCATGAGTGTTGATACACTAGCAAAAGATCAGATGTAATCAATGCCTCAATGCTTTATAGTTTACTGTTTCCTCCTGCACCAAAAACTGAATATAAGCTAACACAAGTTGAGGAAGTGGTGGGAAAAGCCCTTCTGGAATGGCCTTGCAATGACATACCACCATTTGTCCACTCGAAACTGGGGCATACTCTTTGAAAGTGCCATCTGGCTGCTGTGCATTCAGGACCAGCCACTTGAGGGCGCCACAGATCACATCCTCCTGGATGCTGACAAGACTGTATGCCATGCTGAACACTTTGGCTACATATGCTGTCAGCCTGTGGTAAGGAAAAACGAGTCTTTATTATTTAAAAGCTCTGCAACTCAGCAAAATGTCACACCTTCGACTCAAGCTGAATCACAGAAATGAAGCAAAAATAAACTTCTTGTAGTTGAATGGTCCGTCTTCTAATTTTACGCCTCTGTTAATCAAACGTGTTGATGGATTTTGAAAGCCTTGCTGCTGAAATGGTGCTTCGGTGTCCTGGGTGATGGGGAGGCAGTGTTAAACTGGAGAAGAGTGATAGGAAGGGGCTCACCAGGAGCTGGATTTTGTATGGATCCAAGCACCGTAAGAGCCATCAGTTTTGCGATATGCCAGCTGTTGAGTGTACCCTGAATATAGGAAAGGAAGGAGACAACAAAACAAATTCTTCATTTGAGTGAGAGAAAACTAATGGAGCCAATTCAGATTTCAATTTAGCATTCATAAACCACTTAAGTGCTTCTGTGGAGAGTTTCGCACCTCTCTTAATACCAGGTGAATTCAGACCTGGGCTGCTTAAACGCCTATGTGGGAGATATGTGGCTGGGCGGAGTAAGGGTGTTTTGCTCGAAATAAGGGTGCGTCTCATTACTTTTCAATTCTGATGTGACACCTTACTCTGACTCTGCAACCCTTCTGCGCAGAAAAAGGTTGATTAAGTTGTGCGACGCAGTGGCTATCAAGTGTAAGGACAACACTGTTAGTAAGTAGACAGGCAATATCCAATGAAAATAAACCCAGAAAACTCTGGGTTTGTATTTGACATACATTGAATTTTACATTTGAATCATTACACCTCATTTGATAACGCTGCATTATTGTCTCAATGAAATGCTGAGGGTTTACTCTCTTTAAAGATGACATTAATATTCCCATTAATAGTCTCAGTGGAGGCATAGACTCAATTGAATAATGAATGTTCAATAACAATAGTCATCAGATGGCTACCCTAATAGTTCATTGGTCATATGTGCATGCACACATATACATACATACCTGTGAAGAATGTCCCTTGTTATATGGTGTAGGAACAAATTGCCATGTGTCCCATACATGTTATGACATTGTTGAGGTAAGGTTTAAAGATCTCAGGTTTTCTCTGAACTAAATGGCTAGCTAACAAATACAAAAGGAAATACTTTCATGGTAACTCGCTGTACTTATTAGAAAGGGCAGACTGGCAAGCCTCTTCAGTTGTTTCTCTGTTTGCCAACGAACATTCTGTGATATTTAAACGGTAGCCATTTCCAGACAGGGAACATTACTATGAAACACTGTAACTGCCACAGTTGGAATGCTTGGGAAGTGTCTTTAGCTTCTTTGTCAGTTAGCTACCTAGCTAGCTAGCAGTGTGGGGAGAAAAATATTAGTCTCCTGTCTGCAGCAATGGCAAAGGTTGTGGAGACAATTGAGGTACAGCTCACACACAGCATGAGAGTGAGGCAGGAATGAATCCACAGCCTTGGTTAGATGGTGTGGTGATGACAGACAATGTTGCCAGCATTTTCAGTTGGATAAAACAACGATTTATGGCGGTTCTTTGGCCAACAGCAGTGGCAATATTTTGTGTGGCTAGCTATTCATCCTTCAGTGGTATAGAAACACTTTCCACTTCCAGCATCAGATGTCTCTTTAGGCTGTGTGAGTTGTGCCATTTACTGATATTATTATAGCATTCATAACAACATTACTGTATAAATACAGCTGCAAACGGAAAAGCACACAGTTCCAAGACAGAAGTGACAAAATTGTCCGAGTAAGCTAGCTAGCAAGCAAGCAGGCTGAACAGCTAACTAACTACTTCAGATCACAGGCAATCACCTGTCCATCAATGTTTCAATCAGTTTGAGATGCTATGGCACACCAGTGCCTTCATCAAATTCCTGCACACTTCATTTTTAAAACGAGAATTTTATATGATAATTCAACAATATGTTCAAATATTATAGTCCTTACAGCTAAATTACTTTTTTCAATGTTGCATTCTTGATCTAACACTACCCGAGGAATAATGTGAAAATTCTTTTTTTTTTTGCCTTTCTAAAATAAAAATGTTTGACACTGACATCTGACTTGTACCATTTTATGCTGAAGTATTGAAAAGGCTCCTCTCAATGCCAGTTATTTTCTCAGAAGTACCTGTTCAACCTGATTAAATAGCGTGTCTTGTGACTGCATTCTGCATTGAGGACTAATAACTCCATGAGAAAATCTGCCAGGCTCTAGGCAGGAAAGTGTGGGTTCCTAGGGCTATATATTCACTTCATACATTCATTCACAGCACACAACTTTATACCACCCATTTTTAGACATCCTCATGTGCGTAAGTCTGAAACCCAAAAACTGAAAAACATGTCAGTTAGGCATGGCAAAAAAAAGAAAAAACGCTCAGCGTCCTTAAGTCTGAATCAGCTTGTATGTGAAAATGAATATAAAATATATTACAACTGAGTACCTAACCTGTTTTGGCAATGGAATTAGCAATAAAAACCGCCTATATTTATCCATTACAATTGTAATCACAAGGACTTCAAAATTATTTTTGAAGTCCTTTACTCATACTGTTCTTGCTAAATTTAATATACTATAAGATACTGACTCTGATGAATCTGTTGCCTCTTACCCATTTGGACGTATTTGATGGCTTCAGCACGGCGGTCTACCCCAACTCTGTCCCACTGGTTGGTTTTGTCCAGGTAGTGTGTGGCGATGACAGGGCTGGTCATTTTAATCATGTTCTGCTCGCCGCAGCCCCCGGGCTGCCTTATGAGGCTGCCCATGGGGTCGCCGCTGATGGCCCCTTGAACGGTCACACCCAGCGGCTCTCCTGCGCAGGCAAAGCAGATGGTGCAGTCAGGGCTGCACTGACATCGTTCTGTATACGTCCATAGTCACAGTCACAGCTTGGAATCAATTCGATTTTGCAGCTAGCACTCACAGAAAAACAATAATATGCCATTCCACCCTCACCCCTTCCCCTACCAAGAAAAACACCTGTCTACATTCAGCAGAATGCACAACAGCTGAAAATGAGCAAATGCTTCCAGAACGTGAGATGATGCCTTACCTGTCACGCTGATGTAAGTCTGCGAAGGTGAGCCTGGCACCTGGTTGGTCACCTTTGTATGTTCAATCTTCTGTGTCTGGACACCACCTGATGGGAGAATAGGAAAGCATCACTCGCGTACATTACGTCTTGCAAAGAGGAAAACCAGGATAAACAAAATGTTTGTTTAGGGGTGGGTGAAATGAGCTCAATCTGCGGAAGAGACAGTGGCATGAGCTCCAACCCTTCATATACGGTAGGTATCCATAGAACCCACATGTTAAATGAATAACACTTATAGCATGTCCAAGAAGACCCTGAGAACACAGTGGTTTGACATTGTCAGAAACTCACCATGGTCAGCTGGTTTCAGAACCACAGTTACAATTTCCTTTTCTGTTTTCATTCCTTCAGCCTGTGAGAGAGAGTAAAAACACATGGATCAAGCAGCAACTGTTACTTGCTTTGGTCTAAATCAACTAATGACCATGTGTAAATATTATTTCTCAGTAAACTACAGTAATTCAAGGAGTATGTCCTTGTATTATGACAAACATGAATAACAGCAAATTTCATATTAAGAGTTTTACAATGAATTCATTCAAAAGGCAAAATTTGTTATATTTGTAACATGATACCCCTGATACACAAACTGGAAACATAGTCATTAGTATGCTTCCATTAATATGATGTTAAGGAATTTTAGAAAATGTTACAAAATTTTAAACATATAACACATTAAAACATATCTCCTTTAAAGCAAGGTTATGACATTGGTCATAAACATAACTGGTGCTGACCACAGCCCTGATTAAATGCACCCACAGGACTGGACCTGGATGCTTCCACTTTCAGCGCTGCAGGATTCTAATATCTCCAGTGAAGGATGATGGGTAAAAGATGCAGGGTGATGGATGGAAGATGGTGGGAAATGAGTGGTAGGTGAAAGGTGATTGGTGGAGGCCAGAGGGAGATGGGAAAAAGAGAAATGAAAGCACACGGGAGATGGGTGGAGGGTAGAAGGAGATTGGTGGTGGAGTGAAGGGTGGAGGTTAGTACGAGGAGGGTGTAGAGTGATGAGTGATGGGTAAATTATGCACTCACCACCACACGAAGGTCCTTTTTGACCCCATCAGTGAGACTGGAGTCAAAGACAGCAGCCTTGACCTCAATGGAGTGCTGTCCCAGGGCCATAGGGATGATGACAAAGGGGACCGCGCGTGAGGACATGGGGTCCATTTCAATACTATCCATGCGATATTTCCGCTTCCTGCTGGCTGCACTGCACACCTCCTCTGTCTCCATCAGCTCCACCCGAACCTGTGTTAGGGGAGGGTCACGCATGAGTCCTATGCTAACAACATGGACATGCTACCCTTCTCCAGACTGTATCAGAACACGAGGCAGGGCTACAAGCACAGCTCACCGTTATTTTCTCATCAAGGTAGTTGTAAAGAACAGCTTTGATTTCCAACTGCTCGTTTCGTACTGCAGCGTAAGGCAGCTTCAGGTCGAGGAAGAAGTCTTTCCTCACCTTCATCTCAAGGGGATCTGCCACACAGATTCCTGCAGACAGAGAGTCACACTGAGCAATAACAACTGCAGCATGTTGTCCTATTCAGCACTGTGTTCTCCTGGTTTGCTGCATATTCTGCTGTTCCACTGTGTGTTATCCTCTTATTCAGCAATTTCAGCAAGTTCTGCTCTGTGGCCACAGCTTGTCCATGACTGATATTTAATGCTGCATGGCTTGAGCCATTGATTCACATCAAATATTATGCAATAAGAAAGACAGATCTCATTTTAGTTGTCCCCAATACATAAAATTAAAAAAATAAATAGGATTTGCATGCATATTGACTCGTATCCAAAACAATGCTCTGTCCATCACTGAAAATGATCATTAAAGACCAAAATTTTAGGTGTGAAGTAAACCTGTCTCTATCTATCTCATTGTTTTAGTGAAACTTAATCATCAGTTAAACTAGTAGATACAAGGGGTCTACAGCTTCAGAGCAGATAGAGAAATACAGAGAGAGAGGGAGAGAGAGAGACACACATGTTTCATACCATGAGTTTTGGACAGGCTGATAGCAGTGATTTCCCAGGTGGTGATTGAGTCCTTCAGGAAGCTGTTCTTTGTCACTGACGTAGATACACTGGAATATGATGGAAGAGAGACAGATCAGGTTGTTACAATGCATGGGCAAAACTTTTCCATACACTGGCATGTGGATCATCTGAATTACACTTTGAGTGAATGACACATACAGATGATTTAAGAGTCGGATGCAGAAGGTGTGAGGAAGTTTTTTATCGATTCATCCAGATACTGGAGACAAGTGTACCAGTGTGCATCAGGCACCTCTTACCAATCTCTCCTGTCTGGAGGGCACTGCGGCAGTGTCTCCTCCTCCCATAGCCAGCTCTCAGGGAACTGCGTGCGGGACACAATGTCATCACTGCTGATGTAGTCATCCACTTCGTCACCTATGTGTGGAAAGATAGAGAGACAAGCCAGTATCGGCTGAGACAGCTGAAACAAACTCAAGGAACCTCAGACTTGGAAATGAGCTACTGGATTTTATCTCAGCCATTCACCTTCATTACTTTACATTATTGTTGTTTAGCAGATACTCTTATCTTGAGTGAGTTACATATGTTACAATTTTACATATTATCCATTATACAGCTGGATATTTACTGAGGCAGTATTTTTGATTTAAGTATTTTGCCCAAGAGCACAACGGCAGTGACCCTACAGGGAACCAAACCAGCAAGCTTTCAGTTATGACCTGTACTCATAACCAATCATCATGATTACTACTACACTACACCATTAGACTCTACATGGTTCTCTGTCCATCACAAGCACAATTTTTTAGAAACAGAACTATATGGCTGGACATCTTATCAAAAATAACACCAGGCAGTGCTGGCTAGTTGACCATAATTTACAGGAATAATCCACTAAATATACGACCAGAGAACATCTAGACAACTGTGTTTGTGTTAGTCATGTCAAGATGGCGTAATTAATATGATCTTTAAACACATCAGATGTAGTGGTGTGTGGTCTCGTATATTATATCTATCAAATGCAGACTCCTCCTCCAACAACAGCAACCCCTCCCCGAGAGGATGACAGCGGGCCTTACTGCGTGCCAGGGCCAGCTGCTCTTTTCTGGCCTCGTCGTGTTTCTGGTCCACCTCTGAACAGCAGTGCAGGAAGGCTTTCACGCACTCTTCTCCATCGATGATGAACTGGGAGCGCCGCTCACACGTGTAGCCCATCAGACTCTCCACCATTCCATCCTGACAACACTGCTTCGCCAACCCAGAGTAATTACTTGCTGCGTGAGAGGGTGAGAGATTCATTACGTTACATTACAAAATTGTCATTTAGCAGATCCTCTTTTGCAGGGTGACTTACATAGATTACATTTTTACATTTTACATGTTATCCATGGATACTTGGATATTTACTGAGGCAAGTGTAGCTTAATTACCTTGCCCAAGAGTACAGTAGCAGTGCCGTAGCAGGGAATCGAAACAGCAAACTGTCAGTTATGAGCCCTGCTCCTTACCACTGTTCTACACTGCCATCCCAACACTCCTCCAACAACAGCAACCCCTCCCCGAGAGGATGACAGCAGCTTTTATTTAAACTTTCAGTTAGGAGCCCAGTGGCAGTGCTGAAACATTGGTAAATTATGGCATATTCATTGTTTTGAAATAAGCAAAATACAGAATATTCTGTATATTATATAACATTTTTCATCCCATGGTTAAGCATGTATTCATTTGTGAAAAACAGATGCATAGTGTAACCCTGTAACTCCTCAGAGACTGAGAGAGACAGAGATTTCCCCAGGTGCAGTGAAAGGGTTCTCTTACCTAGTGACGTTTTCAGGTCGATCAGTGAGAGTGAGCGCCGTCTGCGAGCCTTAGGGCGAGCAGGGCATTGGGGGTCTGGAGTCACAGACATTACAGAAAGAGAGAGAGTCACAAAGGGCAGCAATGACACTGCAGCTTGGCTCTGTGAGAGTTAAAAACATCAGCTCCTATATTCACACAGAAATAGACATGCACAAATGTACCACAAATGGTACATATCATGCATGCATAGATTCCTGTATGACACACAAATAATACAGTGCACCTCCTGCATTAGACCAGTGTTTCTCGACCCTCTCCTGGAGTACCCCCTGCCCTGCATGTTTTAGATCTCTCCCTGTTCCAACACAGCTGATTCAAATGATCAGTTTGTTATTAAGCAGCTTCAGGAGTTCATAACGAGTTGATCATTTGAATCAGCTGTGTTGGAGCAGGGAGAGATCTAAAACATGCAGGGCAGGGGGTACTCCAGGAGGGGGTTGAGAAACACTGCATTAGACCAATAAAACCTTGTCCCATGAAACACATAGTCATACCTGTTCTGGATTTGGTTCCACCAAGACTGGATTCAAACACCAGTCCAGTGTCATAGAAAACCGCCATGTTGTCTGCGCCACTTCCAGCCGTACAGCCAATGTCGTGCTTTTCAATGACATCCCAGATCTACGTGTGGAGACACATGTTTCATACATAAAGGACTTAGTGCCCACCCTCTCTGCTACTGCTGCAGAGAGCTCATCTCTGTCACTCTTACAGCAGGAAGTAAATTTTTATTCCTCAGTTTTTCATACCTTTGTTTGTGTCAATCTATGCTGACTGTTGAGGACATAAACTCCTTTGTCCACAGCCACAAGTCCCACTTTTGCACCTGGGTCACCGGTGATGGTCAAGCCGAAGGGCTTACGAGGCTCATACATATCCCTTGGTCTAGCGGAGACCACTTTGAGCTGTATGCAGAGAAGAAAAACACCTCTGATTCAGTGTGACTCATTCTCTGGACAGGGATCTCTGATCTCTGACTAAGCATGACATTCATAAACTCACACCTGGAAATGTACAGCTTACTTTCAATTCCGCAAGACTGTCAAAACCACTCACCTACACACCTACACAAGTACAATCAGGATCATAACAGGTTTTGATTAAAGGTTGTAATTTGTTTTTGCCTTACCGTTCCAATGCATGTGTCCTTCACATCCACCCAGACAGAGTCTGACACCACCTCTGTTCCCACATGGTAGTACGCCACGAAGCGGAAGGAGGGGATCATGTCCTTGGTTACTGGAAGCGATATCGTCACCAGTGACTGTCCTTTCAGCCTTTCATACCTTGCTGCACGGACAAGTTGCCCTTTGTTCATTATCTGTTTGGGCACATACATAAGCACACATCAGGATCTTCTCAGGTATAAACAAATACAGATATACATCAGCAACCTTTCAAGTACACACTAAAAACTAGTACATATAGTGGTACCAAGTACATAGTACATAATAGGTAGCAGAGTGTTACAAGCACAGATGAACACCAGATATACCAAACGTTACAAGTACACACCAGGTATGTGAAGTGCTGGATCTGATCCTGAACACCAGGGCTGTTCCCCAGGTTGAGGTTGATGCGCAGGTTGTCTCCAATCTCCAGCTCAGCTGCCTGGATGCCTATATGCAGATAGTTCTTGGAGCCGCCCTGTGTCTTGTATGGTTGGGCTGTCATCTCCTTTACAGCCTGCCGCTGCTCAAGTATGCCAGGGGCCTTTGTCCTCGCCTGGAGACATAATCATCACTAACATTAAAGTGTGTACATGATATTGTATGTGGTAGTGTAGCCATTATTATTTTTCATGCATGCAATTCATGTTGCATCTGAGTGGGAGGATCAAAGGTGTGATTCCAGAGTTTTAAAGGCTGGGAGTGGAGCTCACAGTGATTTTCATACTGTTAGGCCCTCCTTGGGTGTTGATGGTTAACTTGGCGACCCCGTTTTCCTGGGTCCTGCCTGAAACTGAGCCTGGTGTCACCTCCACATCAATGCCATTGGCAGGGGTGCCGTCTGGGTTTGTGACGTAAACCTGTCAGAGCCACAACAGAGGACTTATCATAACAGCACGGCAGATGTATTATCACCAGGAAGAAAATCCCATTGCGCTGTATGCCAAGCAAATATATTTCTGCTCATCAACACTTTTTAAAATGCATAGAAAAAATAATTGCTTGTGATTTTAGATTATCAATGAAAAGTGTTGCACTTTTATCACGAAACATAAAGTTTTCACAAAAACTTGTAAATAACAAATACTTTCTAGTTGATGCTTAATTGTTCATCAAATGGAAGAGTGATACTGATAATGAAAAGATAAACATTTAAACACACACCACAACATCAAATGGCATCCCTGGTTTAAAGTAGGTGGGAGTCTTGTGGAAGTGGATGCTGTAGGGTGAGGTCACTATCAGGATTCCCCTCTTCTCTGCCTCCACCATTTCACTGCCTGCCAGAGGAAGGGACACATGCAGTCAGTGATGAGTCAGCATGCACCTACACTGCAGTTCACAAGCTCACACCTAGTTTCACGTATTGTGCGCACACGCACACACACCCAGTCCTTACCGCTGCTTGTCAGTACACTGACAGACACATATAAGGACAACTGAAGGAGCTGGTTGATGTCTGGGAAGGATTTCAGAATATGCTCTTTTCTCAGCATGGCCTTGCCCTTTCCTGCTATGACCTGTATTCAGAATGAAACCCATTTTAGATGGCCAACCGTGAAAGTGGGACAATATAAGGTGTTTGCTTATGTTGAGGTGTGGGTGAGACAGAAAAGTACACTGACATCCACTTTCTGCAGAGATGCAGGGAAACTCTTCTTCTCTCCTTCTTCGGTCAGCACTCCGAACACCACAAATGCCTTCCCTGTTACATCGTTCCCATAGAGGTACCTTTAGAATGAGACAAGGGGAAGGTCTTCACCACAGGCACCGATCTACTACAGGGAGCAGCTATGGGCACTTTCTGCTGCCAAAAATAGATCCAAAATCAGCTTACCCATGAATAACTCCCCAAAATCCTTTTAACAAAAGGCTAACACAGACCCAGTGTCACTGCTTAAACGGAAGGAAATATATGAAGGCAAATCTACAGATGATGAAGATGGCTTGAATTTACAGTTGTTCTTCTCATTAAGCTGGCTTAAAAAAGCCAATTTACTGCTCTTCCTGTTTCTTCCTCTTATGATTATGCCATCAGATATTCTGTACACAACTTCTCCTACGGCTTTTCAGCTACACTTACAGAAGTTGACCAATAGCAGATCATCCTTTGAGCAAAGCTTGTAAGTACCAGCTACTACCATGCTAGACCTTTTTGATCCAACTTAAAGTTTGTCCTCAAGCTTTCCTTTCTAGTTGGAACTTCTCATTAAACACTGTTTTGGGATTTATGCCAACCAGGCACAGCCTGCCTAATCTACAACATATTTTATCATATTATATGATATCATGTTATCCTACCTTGCGGTTAGGTCGACAGACAGAGCAGGATCATCAGCGTAGAAAAAAGCCTTTTCTGGCACAATCTTGACCTCAAAACTTGGCAACACTAGAGGAATCCAAGAGAAAAAAAGATTTCCACATCACCTTCCCCTGCATTCTGTTGAGGGAAACTGACTGAGGCTGTGGCCTCACTGCTGAATAAACACAGTAGGAGAAGACCATGGGCTCACCATACTCCTTCACCTCGAAATCAGCTGTAAAATTCTTCTGTGGGGTGTGTTGGAATCTTGACACCACCTTCCAGGTCCCTATACTGTAAACCAGGAGAAGGTCAGAGGTGACGGGTCATGGCAGTAGGAGAGGAGACACGGGAAGTGAGCAACATATTGCACCTTTCACAACACAAACCTGACAATCTCTGGGAGCTGGTACTGTCCAGATTTCATCCCATTGTCTGGATAAACAAGGTCTTTCTGAATTGTGATTCCATCAGGAGTCTGGATGGAAAAAGGCAGAAGCTGGTTTCTTTTCTGGTATCCAATGTGATGATCTCACAAGAGAACAGAAGCGGTCAGAATGTGTGTATGTGCAATTATTTGAATAATAATACAGGGTAAAACTTTACCATGATTTCCACAGAAACACCAGATGTGACTGGCTCCAGACCAGGGTTCAAGGCAAAGACCCTGTAACGAACTAGAACACCAAACAATCGATTATACAACTGAGTAATCAGAAGGAATTCTACAGGCTGAATGTAGGTGCCATTTTACCACTGCCATTTGAATGAGAGGAACATCATGATAAAGCAACATTAAACATTACTGACAGATTCAGACAGATGTAAATATGTATAATATATTCAATTATGAGTAGTTCATTTCCATAACTCTGTGAATTGAGAAATTTGAAAGGGTGATGAAGTTAGTAAAAAGGACATGTCATTCAATTACATTGTGGAATTTCGTGTATGCACACCTTTTTACCAATGATGCATCTGTTGTAAGAGCAAAATTGTTTTTAATGGTAATAGTGAGAAAAAAACCTTTCTTGTTCCTTCTCCTTTATAGTGGTAATCATTGATGATAGCTGAACTGAACTGAACATTGTTATAGTGAAATTATAAAAACATAATTCATTTCATATTAATCTCACCAATTAATGTATTAACAATGACAGCCCTAATATATACAGACTCTCTCACATATTCCTCTCTCTCTGTCTCTCTCTCAGAAGGCTTCATGTAGTCGTACCAGTGCTCGCTGGGGTATAGATGGTCTTATCTGTCTGCACAAATATGTATCCAGATTGGAAAGAGAGAAGAATGACTTTCTCCAGCTGACGCTGGGGAAACTTTGCTTGCAGGTAGACAAACTGTTGGAGTCGTGACTCTTTGTCAAAAATATCATCATCATCTGGGATCTGAAATAAAAACAGAGGGATGCACTGTCACATCTGTCTAGGGAAGAGTCTAGGGAATTAGTTCTGAGTTTAAGGGACATTTCTTTGATTTGTTGTTCAATGAGGGAGGAAACAACATTGTTGGGACCGGAAATGACTGGATGTGCAGAGGAAATGATGTCAGTGAATTTGGAAATGACACCTCTCTGTGCTCCGCTGGTGAAAGATATGGACCCCCACCTCGATTTCCTGCAGAGCCTGGAATTTGTTGGCTGCAGTCAGCGTCACAGTCTTGGAGAAGATCTCTCGGGTTTTTGCTGGAAAGTTCTTCACCATAATTTCCACTTTGAGGTCACCTCCTGCATACTCCTGCGCCTCCACAAAGACATTCTCCTTGCTGCCCACCCGCAGCAGGTTTGGCGCGGTCAAAACAAACCTGCAGAGAGGAGATGCGTATGTTTACCGTGTGATACAGACTGGAGTCATAGGACAACGATTGAATAGCAAGGAAGAGACAGGCAAAGGTGAGGGAACCTGAGCTAAGAGGAGAAGGGAGAGGGACTGGGAGCTGCCGTCAGGGTTGAACATATGCCACCAACCTTACATGACACTGCTAGATTTCAGAAGAGGTTCATTGGCTCTTACCCAGCAGAGATCACAACAAGCCTGAATAAATGCTTTACACAAAGTTGTATCAGTCTTAGAGTGAACCCTCCCCCCTCCCCAAATAAAAACACACACACACACACACATAGGTACTAAGAAACCGTACAGTCATTTATCCACACAACAAAGCCCCTAAAAATCTTTTGCCATAATGAGACCATACTAGAGGGGTTTCAAACAACACACTCAGGCCTCCTCAGTTGATCATTAAGACTTTGTTTGTTCAACATTCTGCTGTAAACCAAGAAATTCACCGATTCTTTTTTTACTACCTGATATACATGCAATGCAACATCTCTGTCCTGCTGCTTATTTTATGTCAGTGGACTGACTGTGCTCATCACATTACTGAATTTTGTCTTTATTGTCCTTCACACTCATTTTTGTTACAATTTATTGGGCAGATGCCCTTATCCAGAAGATATTTTACAAAGTATCTAATCATACAGCTGGATATTTAATGAAACAATTCAGATCACTTAACTCCCAAAAAAGGTTCAACATCAGTGCTCCACCCTGGAAATTGAATGAGCAGCCTTGAGCTCAAAAACAGTTCTTAATATGTGTTTCTGCCACCAAATGAATTTGTTTTGTAGTTTTAAAAAAAGAATTTTCTACTTCAATGTCAAGAGCCAAACAAACATATCACAGTTATTCTGATCATGTTCTGACAATAAAACACAAATGTGGCCCCATGAACCTCTCCAATTCTTCCATGTCTCTACTGTGTCTGAGCAGGTATGCAAGAGTCAGATTACTCTGTCCTATGTGTGTCTCAAAAAGACAGTGACCACATGACACTGTTCAATGACACTGGATCGTGTAAAGAGTGTGTCTATGCCTGTACGTACTATAGTTAGAGTGGATCATGTGTGGTATAGCATGCCTATATACGGTATACTCACAGTGGGTCACACTGACACAGTGCAGGAAGAGACAGAGCCAGCACAGCCAGCCACACCACGTCCACCAGCATCTTGCCTGCCTGGTCTGGTCCGAGTGCCCGCTCATATCTGGCTACTGCACTTTATACCCCCATCTCAGCCCCTTACCCCCACCTTTCCTGGACCCTGTGGCAGCACTCCAACATAAACACCCACTTGCCCGCCTCTTCAGTGGAATTGAGAAAGAGGGAGGAGATAAGAGAGGGATGGCTGAAACAGCAATTCCAGTTGAAAAAAATCAATTGCGGATTGTGCAGTGTGATAAGAGGTTGCAGAATGCAGTTTATAAGATCTCCCACATTAGGTTTGCAAGCAATGCAGTCCATCCATTTCCATAAGGCAGAGAATTATACAAACTGAATGAAATTGAGACATAAAAGAGCAGTAACAATTCCAAATAAGAGAGAAAAAATAAACCACTG
Organism: Megalops cyprinoides; assembly: GCF_013368585.1. Lineage (NCBI taxonomy): Eukaryota > Metazoa > Chordata > Actinopteri > Elopiformes > Megalopidae > Megalops > Megalops cyprinoides. The sequence continues at coordinate 8,806,260 of NC_050583.1, read as the reverse complement.
CAGGTGTGAAGCAGCAGAAAAACTCTTTTTGTTTACCCAACTTGTTTATTTGCACCAGCTCTCCCTTGGCAGACGGTATTTCTTATCAGAACTCTCTGGCAATGGATCCATCTTCATTCCCGCATTTTACACTGACACATTTCCCAGAAATCACTCTTTTCTTTTTTTAAAACACACAGTCATGCATTATGTAATGCATCATGTTAGACAGAGATTTTCCTCCCATTTACAATGCAGGCTGCATGCATGGCATGAGTGACACACACACTTTACTTCTCAGCCATTAAAAGTGATTAACGAATGAGACTGTTGTGGAATGGATTTGTTGTTGCTTTTTTCTTGCAAGGCTGTCTCTATCATTTTTTAGTTGAAAGCTGAACAGATTTAGAGAGCTCTTTAAACAATCTGGGCTGGGTAGTTCAACAAATGTATACAAAGTATACAATAAATAGCACTGATACTTGTAAAAGCAATTACTTATTTTCAACAACTTAGCAACTAACTTCAAGAGTTAATTTTATCTCATCTTAAAAAGACAGTGGAGACTTCTTATTGCATGCTGCAATTGCAAGTAGACCTATAAGATTTTTCCATTATAGAGCAGTTTTGTAGGCTATGTATGAATTTGCACAGTACGACGAGGGATAGAGAGGGAAGCACACTAAGACTGAACGAATCAGCAGTAAAGACCGTAGAGAACGAAATTCAGGCACTGAATCATTGTACCGTGTAGGCTTACTGATTCTTTCAGTGATTGGGCGTTTATGTTCAATGACTTTACTAGTTATGTTATGCTGCCTGGATATCAACCCGCCCCCCAATGTAACTTTTCCTCCACTCGCGGTCATTTGTTTTTTTTTAGATTTTCATTGGCTGATGAAGTTATCGCTCAAAAATATCAGGGAGGCAAGTAAATGAATGTTTCATGGAGAATTGTGAAATAGTATACAGCAGTTGCGTCGTTAGGTCCGATCGTTCGGGGCTATAGCCCCGAATATTTTCGCCCTGAAAAAGGAGGTATCTGTAGCAAAACATACAGACTGTACACCAGTTTTTGATTCAGACAGACCTCGGGGAACCATTCGAAGCCCTTTTCATGTTGCACACGTAGGGCCACATGAAATCCGTTTTATTCATTTCAATTTTACGTGTTATATTTTCTTGCCTTTCGTTTTCTTGGTTTAAAATCACATTTTCCGTCTTCGTTGTAAACACAACCAGAATTTAATATTTTTGATACGTAATAGAAAGAACACGTGACGTTTTCACTTTGCAAAATGTGAAGCCGACCCATTCATAAAAATAATTGGAATAACTGGAATATTCATCTGCCCTGAATTTTACCGACAAGACCAATTCTGACCATTTTATTATTATTATTTAATTATTTTCGACGTGATGGAAGTTACAAGCTTTTTTTGCGTACGTACGGAATTCGCGATTTACAGTCTGTTTGAAGCATTTCCCAAATTGAATGAAAGATGACTCCTTTATTTACCAAATTCCGTGATAAACCCCAGATTCAACCCTTAGTTAAATCCTGTTTTCTCCACATCATTTGACCTGCACTCCAATTTTGGACCGTTATTTCCCACATTTCCTAACTTTAGCAATGTCAATCTTCATTCACCTGGAGCCTGCTAAACTCTGTATCTTATTTAAATCTTATTAAATAATTTTAGTAGCTACCCAAATATTAGCGTCATCCTTGAGTCGCGTCAAACTTAGCTATTATTTAACTATTTTGCTTCTAACATTCTTATCATGGTCATTTAAAATCATTACAATCATCATGATAACCAAATCAACCGCTCATGTGGCACCTTGTCAAGCGAATTTTGAAAGTACCAATATATAACATTAGTCTGATCTGAGTCAATAGGCTACACTGTAGCTTCCTTGAAGATGTCCAGGTTTGTTAAGCATGGTCTCCCTCTCGTGAAACCATGTTGACTATATTACGATATTATTTTTCCAAGGAAAACGTATCCTCTATGAAAATACACAATCTTACACAAGTTAATCAGTCCGTGTTTACATATACTAGTACTATACTAGTTTATACAGTATAGTACCACTATACTACGACTATACACCTGTGTCCACACGGTATCCTACATTTGTCTCTGTGGCTGTTTTCAGACTATACCGGACCCTATAAGCTGCATGGGTACTGGCGTCTCCCTGTGAAAACCACCTCTGAATGAAATGACCTACTCTCAGGACTTTTACCCGCTCCCCCGATCTATATCTGATAAGTGAGGTTGGTAAAGCTGAACTGACCTTTCGGTGAGGTTTGCCAGTGTGCAAACATTAAAGTCTGCCTGTTTTAAGCACAAACAGACACTGTCGTAAACTAACGTTAGCTTGCAAGCTTTTACAAACTGAAATGTTAAAGTACAGCAACAAACAAACAAAAAAACAATTTGCGTTACTCAGCTTTGCTCTTAATGACGCAAACAGATCTGCACCAAAACCTGAACAACTTTGCCTTCCCCTGACTAAGTTATGGTAACATTTATCGACTATGAAACTGCTAATTGCTAAGTAGCGACAGTAACGCTGATTATCGTGTGTGGTGACGTCACAATCATATTGAACATTTTTGACTGCCAGGGTCGTCTCCCATAATCTCTTATTAGTAATAATTAGCGTGAAATATTTTAATGCATATTTTGTTGTTAATATATGAATTCATATTCATTTCTAATTCTAATTAATATTAATATATAAAATAATTGATTTATATTAATTTATATCTTTTTATTTATTTTTAAGCACTACTGCTGCACTGCTTTCTTCCATTTCCTTAACTTCCTCCAGGGGTTCTGTCTCCCTTTAGACGTGACAGGTTACTTTCAACAGCCAGGACTGGTTCATGTCGATTGAGCCGTCGTTGCAGTCCTCTCCCGTTTTACCTAAATTTTACATTTACCTTTATTTATTTAGCAGACGCTTTTATCCAAAGCGACGTACAAAAGTGCATACAGTAAGTATAGCGACAGTACGGGGACAGGATGTGTACAGTTCCACAATGAGGCAGTTCTCAGCTGAGAGCAAGGTCTGTTTGAGGACACAGTACTGTCAGATTTGTACAACTACAGCGTATAGGGCAACTAATACGATACACCTTCAAACAGCAAACTTCAACAACTTCAAACAGGGTGTCAGGGTAAATGGCTCCCCATATTCAACAGACAATTTTTAAACTGTCGATAGTTCACGGAGCTATAACGTAAGAGTTGGCATTTAACAACTGTCAAAATTTCTGATGACATGAATTCATTCTTGTTGATGTAATGTATCTTGCTTACGTTAACTAACGTTGGACTATTAGTCTAGCTAGATGTAGCTAGCTGCCTACCTGCTAGCTTGCTAACCTGATTGAGTACGTTAATAGCCTAGGCCTACTTTACCCCGGGGGGACACTTCTTTCGACTGTGCAAGTTTACTTCGTCGGTGCATCTTGTCTATTCTCGCCTTTGCTTCCGAGTGAAACTTTCGTCTGCCTCAGTCATTCAGCTAAGTTTAGCAAATGTTTTCTTCTTCTTGGCAACTTCAGCCATCCCAGCAGTATCTCCAAATGTTTAACTATAAAAAGTAAATAATAATCAAAGCCGGGCTGAATGAAAATCACAATCCATATTAGCTTGCTAGCCATAAATCTGACTTCGCTGGACTTGTTCACTTTTTCAACTGACACTTTTTCCAACGGACTCTTTAAGAATGCTCGCAATTTAAATCGCTTTTCATTCTCATGAACGTCACTACGCGCATCCTTTACTGTAGGCTACAATATAGAACAGTAGCCTCACGAGGCCATCTCAGATAAAGTGCTTGGTTACGAGCGAAGGGATAGAGCTTGCAAAAGAGGACAGCCTTTTAAATATTCTTCTACTTGTATATATATTCTTATTTACGGTTATTTTATTTCATTATGTCTCTCCTTTTACTCTGACTTTACTTAATCCTGGCGTGCTCTTCTTTGTCTTATTCTGATATCTTTTTGTTTCACTGCGCTGTATCACCAAGTCAAATTCCTTTGTACACTTTACATTTGGCGAATAAAATGATTCTGCTAAATAAATAAATGTAAATGTAAATAAAATGATTCTGATTCTGATATAAATCTGAATATAAAAGCACACAATTGCTGCCCCCCGCCCATCAGTGCTGTCGTAAATTGCTGTGCTTTTTAAATTGTGCTTTTAAATTGTCTCTTGTTGCCGCCTTTACCCTGACACTCATTGCGCCGTTTGAAGTTGTCGAAGTCCGCCGTTTGAAAGTGTATCGTATTAGTTGCCCTATAGGCTGTAATTGTACAAATCTGACAGTACTGTGTCCTCAAACAGACGCTGCTCTCAGCTGAGAACTGTCTCATTGTGGAGCTGTACACATCCTGTCCCCGTACTGTCGCTATACTTGCTGCATGCACTTTTGTAAGTCGCTTTGGATAAAAGCGTCTGCTAAATAAATAAATGTAAATGTAAAAGATCTAAGGGGAATTTACATTCCCTACACCCCAGTTCGTAATGAGTGGTGACTTCTGAGTCAAATTATTGGGGGAATTATTGCGAGAATGTCGGTGTTATCCGCCACCTGAGTCTGATCATGACTAAAACGATACACTAGTCTGTTAAACGTGTGTCTCCGATGTACGTTTCAGCTGAGCGCTAAGGTTCATGTTACTGAAATTTGAGAGTGTAGATCATGTGACGGCCGAGGGGTGGGGACGCGCGCAGGCGAGGTGAGGGGCGGACACAATTTTACATACCGACAGGTAGGAGTGATACCAAGGCCAACCTTGAGCCTGCAGCCAGCGCACGCACATTCGGCAAAGTATTACAACTGATCGCTGGGCATCGGTGAGTTTTCGAACCCCTAGAACGATATTCGGGAGTGTTTGTTTAGTGTTTGTTAACTGATCGCTCAGGTGAGCCGGAAGGAATCTCTCGGAAGAAATTCATTGTGCCGCCCGCAACTCCCCCAAAGTGCCGCAGAAAATGCAAACGGGTAAGTCTGATGAATTGTTTGACAAGGTCGTCATTAATCATGACTTGGCAGCAACAGGACGACACATTTGTAGCATGGACATTTTTTATCGAAACGCAAGAGCTGGGATGTGGACAACGGATGCCCGCTGCCGCCTTGGATCCTTCAGAGTTTTTTTTTTTTTTTTGGGGCAAATTTGCCCGGTTCTCAATGAGGCGGCGTGGGGAATGTTCGAATGTCTACTGCATTCCAGATGAATGATCAACAGGTTTACTGCTGATGTCAAGCGAAACCTTCTGAGCTAGTTGTAATGTTCTTCGTAGCAGGTGTAGCTGGATCTGCAACATGCCGAAGACATTCCATTGTTTTTTTTTCCGCCACCCAGTCCACATATTTTCGTATGTGAATACGTAGGTGATTCTCAAAATCGAAAACAAAACTGACGCATATCGTGTCACTCATTAATTTATTTCTTTAGGCTATTAGTTTATATATTTAAATTAGGGTAAGGGCTATTGAAAGTAGCAAACTTATTTACGGTTGTCATTCTGTCAAGTTCTACTACCCTTAAGTTATTCTTACATTTTCCTTTCTTTATGGCTTTAGCTTATTTTAACTTGTTATATTCGAGTTTTCGCGTCCTGCTATCGTCTCATCCTATTTGCGTCAACACGTCTGTTCTTTGCCATCTCATTTGATACAGCTTTGTAAAGAAATCTTTTATAGAGTGATTCATTTTCTCTCTCACCAGATCCAGGTTCCTAGTTGCTTTGATGTTACAGTGTTATGTAAGTCATCTTGACTTTGAACAAAAACGTGAAAGCTGGGTTTTGCAGGTCGCCGCGTTTGACTCATGGTTGCGCATGGTTTTTGATGGGGAAGGCATGCAACACATGGTTACCAAGGAGCACTGTTTTATGTCCTCCACCCAAACTGGCGACTTTTGCAGGGTTAAAAAAAAAAAAAGAACAGACAACATGAAATAAAAAAATACAGTTGCCATCCATATTCCAGTGTAATCCCCTGAACCATGCAAAAACCACTTGTTGTTTTGGCAGGTGTGTTAGGCTTTTGTCATTTTAGTCTGTCTTCCACACATTACATTTAACAGTGAGTGAAAAGAGTGTCACCTACCTGCTGCATGAAACCAGCTATTGTGCACTGATTCATTGGGGGGATTCCCGTGCTGTTTTTTAGGGAAGAGTTGCCACCAGACAGTGCACCTTGATTGCAGACTTCTGTGAAAGGCTGTTGAATTAGAAGATGGCATGGCTTTGAGATCTAAACACCTCTCTTGAGCAGAGCCGGCCCTGACCAATTTGGTGCCCTAGGGAAGATTATAGCTGGTGCCCCTTGCATCGCAACCAATTCCACCACTACGGTTAATTGTGGTTTTATGGTCAGAACATGACAAACACTTGCCAAATAGTGAAACATTCAAATGTAGAACATTCAAAACAATTATAATGATAAAATCTTTTTTCAGCATCAAAATATGCATGAGTAAAATTAAGTAAAGTCCTTTTTCAGTCCCTTTTCCTCAACAAAATGAATATCTTAATAGAAAAATTAAGTGCTGCAGTGTGATACAGCACACATGTAAGATGGCTCAGACTGCAAAGTTTTAAAGTGTTTTAAAGGATAATGTCAATAAATAAAACAATAAATAGACAAAGAAATCTTAATTCTGGTCAGCATGCCAAACCCTTTGTACAGACGGTTTGAAACATTTTGTAAGTGTTTTAGCTGACAATGTAAACAAAATAAATAGACAAAAGAAAAATCTCAACTGTGGTCAGTATCGTCCCATACAAGTTTAAAACAAGCAAAGCCATTACCCTACAAGTTATGGGCAAGAAAGACAAGTCTGTCTACAGTCTTCGGTTTTAAAGCTGCCCTGTGACAGCTGATAAGCTTCTTGAATCCCTCATTTTTGACAGTGCTAATGGGAAGCATGTCTTTTGCAATGCAATATGCAGTTGCGTTTGTGATGTCTTTGTGTCTTTTGTGTCTTTTTGTTTTTTTGTCGTAAGGCATGGTGCTGGAAAATGCTGATACGATCATTTGCTGCTGGGTAGTTGCACTGGGTACTGGCCTGGTGCTTGTCTAGCGTCCGCTAACAACATTCCTTTGGGACTGTAATTTCTTACTTTCTCTTGAGCTGTACTGACAAGAAGATCCTCCTTCAGTCTTTAACTCAATAGCGGGGTTTCAGTGCATTTTAGTTCACTGAGTTCCATTCGGCCTTCATTTGTGATATGGATACTGTGTTCACATGCTTAAATGGCTAGCAACACGGGCCGCGTTGTTCTAAAGCTCTCCAGTCACAGAGTAACGCAGTGCTTCTTTGTCATCTTGTCTCTTAGAGGGACTGGTTCTGCCTGTGTGGTGACCTCACGGCTGGATGGTGCTCCCGGGGAAATGGCCCAAACCAGACCACGCCTCTCCGCAGCTGAGCTGACCCCAAGATTCCGACCGACCGTAACACGAGTGGCTCTGCGTTTTGACGTCACTGCAGGAGCCGGCCTGCTGTGGCATGCACTCCTGCTGATGGTCCATGGAGCCGCTGGCGTTCATGGTGAGTTGCACCAGGCAGGCCCTGTGCACCGGGTACCTTGGAACTCATTATACCTACACAGGCTCCACAGACTTATAACCTGATAATAACAAGCGCCCTTCATACAGGCGCAGTTATGAGCTACATCACAGCCCTGACTTCATACATGTGCTGTGACACGGTCCTTGATGCTGGCAGTGACTTTATATTGGCACAGTGGCAGTTTCACCTAGGCAAAATGACATACAGCGTCACACACACATGAACACTGCTGAAATACCTTCATGTAGTATTGGGGACTGCTGAATGCTTCTGAAATGTCCATTCAGAAGTGTATACTGCCAGACACTTCTGAAATCCGTACATACAGCATAGCACACCACCAGCCACTTCTGAACTTTGTTAGTATAGTTTTATAAACCACTGGATATTGCAGTTAAGTGTGTGCATGGTGCGTGGTAAGTGTCTTCCAGATGATAACTCAAGCACCCAGCGAACGCAGAGCTGTCATAAAGTTGCCCAGGTGTCGTGGGAACATGGTGCCAGTGGCGTGCGTTAGCTGTGACTGTGTGTGTGTGTGTGTGTGTGTGTGTGTGTGTGTGTGTGTGTGTGTGGAACAGGGGCCGTGTCGGTTATTTGCTGCACGACCCCTAACTGGGGCGACGGGCCTGAATTGAGCGTGTTTGCTTAGCGATGATGCTGGCCGCATTTTTGGCCCATCCTTGAAAAAGCGCTGTGCTGAAGCGCTTCCTCGTGTCCTCTTATCAGTTTGGACAGTCTGTCCTTGCATATGAGTTTGCTCAAGCGAATGATTAACTGTCTCCCCCCTTCACGGCCCGGATTTGGGAGATGCAGTTGGGTTTGCGGAAGCCTGTCCACTTGGTGAGAGAGGTCAGATGTCAGATGTCCTGTTATTGGCTGGCGGGGGGGGGAACGACACTTCACCTCATTGTTAATGTAATGTCCGTGCACCAGCTGGCATCTCCCAGAAAAACCACAGCTAAAATGGGAGCTAACCCTGAGTAACTGTGAAGCTAATTAGCGAGCATCCATGATCTGACAGTTTCGTTCTTTGCTTTTCTGAATCGGCAGCAGGAGAGGGTTTTGTGGAGTCCAGCCTGAGACAGGAGAGCAGCACCTCCACTGGGCTTTGGGTGAGTCTCTCCGAGTAACCGTGCTGTAGTCAGGGACATTAGCATGGCATATACATGGTATTACAACATGAGCACGCTATAGTCCAGTCCATTACAACATAAGCATTTGTGGGTCCATTACAACATAAAAACAGTGTAGTTAGGGGTGTTACTGTTGCTGGAGGCATTACAGAATGAGCACACTCTAGTCAAGGCTATTACAACTCGAGTGTGGTGTACGGACATTACAAGGCGTGCATCTTGAAATCCACTCGGTCTGGCATGTCGATTCTACACAAACCAGCTAACATTCAACCCAGCTGTGACATCAGCCCCTACACCAGTAGAGGCAGTAATGTGGCCGTGCCCTTGACGTGACCCTGAAGGTGTGTTGGTTGTGTTTCCAGGGGCTCGGCGTCGTGGCCCCCACTTTGGCCGTTAGCCTGCTGGTCACGGCAGGCCTGGTCCTGGTGCTGCTGCTCTGCTTGATCCGGAAGCTGCGGCAGGCTGAGGGGACCTACCAGCCCAGGAGGGAAGAGGAGACAGGGTCGCGCGGTGTCGAAACCCCGGACGTGCTAAAACTGCCCAAAAAGGAGCGTCTCATCTGATCGCCCGCTCCTCTCGTCACAGCACCGCCTCCCTCTCTCCCCCACCCCTCTCCTGTCCCCCCTTGAAAATGCCACCGCCTGCTGCTGCCTCCCCGCCCTGTGGACAGAAGAGTGCACCCTGGCCAGAGAAGCCGGGCCCCTGGATCCAGCTCAGCTGGAGGGAGGCCCGGACGGGGACGCGAGGGTGATGGGAGACTCAGCTCTTACTGAGCTCCTGCGCTAAATGCCCTGAGCCAGTACCTAGCATTCCACATGGCTCAGTGCCCATGTACCCTCCTCACCCTCTCCTCTCCATGGGTCCCTGGGCAGGTGCTGGAGTGCGGATGCCCTTTCTCCTCATGAAGCCAGACTGAAGCTTGTCATTGGCCCTGATTGGGGCTCCACAGCACCCCCCCTCCCCCCGCCCCTTCAGTTGTCAGATAAAGCTTTGCCACTTTTCAGCAGGTGTGAAATGACAACTGCTGACACACCCCGTCTGAATGCTTGTTGTAAGGGACAGAATGTGGTTTGGCGACCTTGGGCAGCTGCAGGGCTTTCCTGTGATTGCGCTTTCTTTATGTAATGCTTAACATAAGGAGATCTGCATTTGTGAGGCATTATTTTGTGTTGTTAGCTAGTTAATTGTGGAGCTGTGAGACACACGGTGTGGTGTCAGACAGATCTTCCATCCGGAGCCATAAAGGGAAACTACTTCTGTCTCTGAGACCAGTTGGTCTGCATTGTTTCTGTCTCGGTGTCAGATTTCAGCGCATGTTTACCTGCACAGGTGACGCTCAGCTGTACATTTGCCCGTGTGGGTGACACTGTCGACTGTTTATTTACAACTACAATTTCTACTCTCTAATGCAGCGTTTCTCAAACCTCTCCTGGAGTACCCCCTGCCCTGCAGGTTTTAGATCTCAGCTGATTCAAATGATCAGTTTGTTATTAAGCAGCTTCAGGAGTTCATAACGAGTGGATCATTTGAATCAGCTGTGTTGGAGCAGGGAGAGATCTAAAACATGCAGGGCAGGGGGTACTCCAGGAGAGGTTTGAGAAACGCTGCTCTAATGCACAGTTATTTGTAATGGTCAGTCTCCTGCACGGGTGACACGTTGCTGAACATGTACCTCTACAGGTGGCATTTTACCAAACATTTACCTATACAGGTTACAGGTTGCTTAACAGGTGGTAGTTGACTGAATATTTGCATTTGTGGCAAATATTGTGGCAGGCTACTGAACGTTGACCTATTCAAAAGAGCCTACTGAATGTTGCCTTGCTACTTTTCAGCCATCAGGTTCCACTAGTGCCATCATTGCATCATACATGAAGGCTTGTGTTAATGGTATATCATGATGTGCCAAATACAGAACCAAACCACTGCACAGTATGAAAAAAGAATGAAGTCACAATTCACCAGCATCTCTTTAAAATCAATTGTATTTGTTTACACCGAAGTGCAACTAATAAGTTTCAGTGCATTCGTTTGCAAGTATGTCCATTTAAGCAGTGAATTTGTTACATCACCTTTATTAATTGATGTCTTTTGTGTCTGTATTTATGTAATGAGGTATTTATTGTATGCAGTTGGCCAATTCCCTCGGGCCTTGAAAGTATAAGTTTTTACCAGACTTGGTGTCAGAATATAGTATTGTATTATATGTAGCACCTGTTGGTTTATTTAATTTGTGATTGATTCCATTCTGTGACTGTTCTGCTGATGATTTTTGTCTTATCTTTCGGGTTGGGAAAACGGAACACATGCACGGTTTCATTGTCTGTTTTCCTGTCACAGTTAACCCTTTTCTACTCTGCACATTTCCTCAGGCAAATAAAAGGAAAGCTGTTGTTTTCACTGTGTCACTGAAGCTGACTTTGGCTCTCTGTCTGGTGCGTATTTAGCCCCATGGTGCGCGAATAATGCCATCTACAGGGGTACTCATGCTCTCTGGAAGCCAAACCGCAGAAAGGTGTTCATCTTTCAGATACAGTTGTGACTGTTGACTGTTCTTTTTTTGTTCATAAAGAAAGACATTCTGTGTGTTTGTTAGGTCTTAAGCCTGGCTAGGTGTTTTTTGAGTCATTCTGTTTAACAAGGTGAGTATATCTAGCAGCTGATTACACATTGTGCAAGTGTAGAGTTTACTCGGCTTGGATGGGGTAGTGCAGTGGGTGGTTACACCATTAGCTCAGTAATACTCGGTTACTTTTTTTATGCTTCAACTTAGAAATAATGTGTGATCTTGCATGTGACTTCCACAGACACTTGGACAGGTGGGTGTGCAAAACCATCAATGTACGCCATCTGTCAGAGACAATGGAATTGTAGATGAGAGGCATGGCAAGTGGACAGGTATTGTTGAAGGTGGAGGTACAGTTGAAGGTGGAGGTGAGGGAAGGGGATTGTTGGAGATGGATTGTTGGACCAATATGAGGGGGTGTTGGGGGAGGTAGAGGTGGAGAAGAAAGAGGGGTGTTGCTGGAGGTGTGGGAGGAGGATCGTTGTGGGTGGAGCTAAATTAAGCAGAGTATGTGGAAGTAGGAGGGTTGTTATGTCAGGTGCTGCCGTCTGAATGGTAGCACTTGCTGTTTGTCAAATCCAAACCGCAAGCCCAGATTTACCATGACAGTGACATTAAAATCAAACCAATCTTTTTTTTTTCTTCAGCTTGCTTTATAAAAAAAAGTTACCAGCAATTGACAAATAAAAAGCATAAGAAAGGTAAGGCAATAACGTGTTTGTCAAACTTGAAAACAGTGCATTTTGACTCTATTTCTGGCCACCAAACTGAATGAAGACATATGAAAGAAATGTCCACTGGGGCACTTCGTTACACTTTGTAAATGGACATACCACCAAAGGTTGAGTACACTGGGCATGTTTTAGAGGTCTGAGAATATATAAAGGAATAACTCTCAAACATGGTGTTTTCAAGTCATGTGATCCTTAGGGTATGAAAACAGTTTACAGTACATTGCATATCAACTCAGGGTGCAAGCATAAACCTATATGTCTGTATTTGCTAACTATTTTTCCAGTATAATGTATGAATGTTTATGTCGCCTCTTTTGTACTCTTATTTCAAGCACATATCTAGAAAAGGCATAGAATATGCTGAATTTTTTCACAGGTATTTTTGGGGAAATATGATAACATGAACTTCAGCATATTCACCTTTATGGAATTTTAGAAGATAACTCTAATCAAATTACCATGATAATTAAATAAAGCAGCATACAATATAATCTAATTGTCAGTGTGTAACATCTCTGCACTTGGATATATTTTTCCCCTGTCACTGACCCAGGGTCAGCTTACCCAGCTGTCAGCATTTTTGGCCAGAATCTACTCCATCTTCTGCAGCATTGACCGTATCGGAGAAATGTCAGGTAAAATATTATGTCCAGAGAGTGTCCAGTTAGAATTAGAACAAGCATATGTTGACATAGGAATTCTGTCCAATCAATAACAATAGACATATAGTAACGTATAGAGGAAGCTGTCACCTCTACACAAAAAGGAAAATTGGTGGAAGTTAAAAAAAAGTTGAGAGGTGAGGCCAAGCCTCTTTACATTTGATTGAGTGGCCCAGTTTGTCCATCGCTCTTGATTAGAGTCCCTCCAGAGAACCAGGATGTCTGGAAAGACTGTGTCCAGTTAGTCCCTGGGCTGAAGCTGAGAGTGATACCAGCACCATCCCCTGGCTTGCTGCTCTCATAGACTGGAGACTGTACTGTGTCACTGGTTAACCTGTGGGGTGTGTAAAGAGCCACCTAGTGGTGGCAGAGTGTACTGTGGGTCACCGGTGGAGAAGAGGTGGCACGCCACTGTCGGGCGGCATACTTCCTGGTGGACCAGGCAGGCACGCACAAAACACATGCACAGGTTTCAAGCCTCAAATCTTTTCTTCAGCTCAGACACCTTCACAGCGGGCAGGTTGCCCTCTTCAGTTGGGGTGCCAGGGTCTGTGTGCACCCCAACAGGGAGAGCTTCCGCATCTGGTGTCCCGACAGGTTTGGCCGGGTCCCTTACCCTGGGGGGGCTGTCAGTGAGGGTGGGTCTGCTGTCAGGAGAGTTGTCTGCTGTCTGGGGGATGCTGCCCTGTGGGATTTTCTTTTGGCCAATGTTGCCGCCTTTGCAGACCCCGCCAGGCTTCTTCAGTGCGGGTGCAGTCCAGGCCTGTCCCGGGATGGCCGAGGCCTTCCCCTCCCTCGCCTGAAAGAGAGCCAGGGCAGACTGCACCCTAGGCATTGGGGATCTGTTGCCCCCTTCTCCTCCCTCCGCCTCAGGGTTTGGCCCTGAGAGGCAGCTGGCTGGGGAGGGTGTGATGGGGTTGATATTGGGCGTGTTCCCGCACTCCTCTCCCTTCAGCTGGGGCTCCTCCCCCACCGTCTCTCTCTCCCTGCCCCCAGAAGCCTGATCATCTTGGGCAATAAAGGAGGAGGAGGCAGGGGCTGTCTCTGCTTCTGTGTTCAGGGTCAGGACTTCTGGGTGGAGCGGTTGGCTGTGTTTGCCAGGGCTCTCCTCCTGACGCTGGCTGTCCCTTTGATTGTCCTGCTCATCTTCCGGCTCCTCTTTAGCTGTCTCCTCCTGTTGCTCTTGATCCATCACCTTTACTCCCGCCTCCTGATGACACTCCTTTGCTTTGTCATGCTGACACCTGTCTTTTTCCTGGCCCTGTCCTGCCAGCTCTTCCTCTTCTATCTGCTCCTCCCGCCCTTGAGGCCCCTCCCCCGCTCTCCCTGGCCCCTCCTCTGGTCCTTCTGACCCCGCCCCCAGCTCTGCAGACTCCTCCCCCTGTCCCTCAGGCCCCTCCTCTGGTTCATCTGGCCCCTCCTCCTGCCCCCAGCTTAGGAGGCTCCCACTCATGCCAACAGAGTTGTTCAGGCTCTCCTGGCTCGGGGCAGTCATGTCCCTCTGAGACACACAGCAGACAGTATGGTGAAGGAACAGACAATAATGTGATATTGGGTGAGTGACTGAATAAGCCTCTGTATGTGGTGGCGTGTTCCTGCTTTTGTTTGCATGTGTGTGTGTGTGTGTGTGTGTGTGTGTGTGTGTGTGTGTGTTCAGGCACTTACAGCACCAGTCAAAATTTTGGACACATCCGATTAAGATAATGGGAGACATTCATTCAAAGACATCTTGATCTAAAGACTTACACTTAAATGCATGAAATTTGTTTGTTGGACAAATATAAACAGTGAAGTTGATGCCTGATGTATGAATTTCTTGCCAAAAAAAATTGCCTACTTTGAAGAATCTAAAATATGAGATGTCGTTATTGATGTAGTTTAACACTTTTTTGGTCTCTGCTTAATTCCATTTGTGTTATTTCATCATTTTGATGTCTTTACTATTATCCTAAAATGTGGTAAATAGTCAAAATAAAGAATAAAAGTTGTGTCCAAACTTTTGACTGGTACTGTGCATCCACGTGTCTTCGTGTTTGTGTGAAACAGGAATTGTGTTTCCGGTGAAACAGGAATAACAAGGAAAGCAAACAGAGTCATACCCGAGAGATGTAGTCGGTGGAGTCAGCGCCGAACAGGTCCAGGCTGCGGGTGCCGTACAGCAGGCCGCGCTCATGGGAGCTCCGGGAGCTGAGTGTGTCAAAGATCTCCCCGAGGAGGTCCAGCTCCTCCGCGTCCGGCAGGAAATCATCCACAGAGTCCTCCTGCTGCCCACTGTCGCCACTGCTCTGTCCCGCATCCACGGCCCTGGCACACACACACACACACACACATACACACACACACAAGCAGAACACAAACAGGCACATGGCCCAGGTTAATCCCACACACACACACACACACACTCCACAAATGCTTCTCTCTCTATGCCTGCTCAGCCTCTCTCTAACCCCCACACATGCCCATTCCCCACCCACCCACACACCCACACACAAACACACACACACACACCCTTACCCGTCCTCCCAGTCAGGTGTCCAGTTGTTGCTTGTGTGCGGCTGGGTCTCCTCCTGCGGGCGGCCGGCGTACCTGCGGGCTGGGCGACGGGGCCGAGACTGACACGCGGCACAGACACGACACAGCACGGCATGGCGCACCATCACAGCGCAGCCACATGACCACAGTAGAGCAAAGCCCCATGGGACGGGACAAGCACAGTGATGCACAAACAAAAAAAAAAGAAAAACATGCAAATTATCACGTGAGAAGCAAAACAGGCGAGGGACTGGAAGGACAGAGCTTCAGAAATTAAAGGTGAGGAAAAGAGGAAAGTGGGGTTGGGGCCAGGCTCGGCGCCAGGAGGAAAATACAGAGGGGTGCACAAAAAGTCATAAATACTATGTAGACAAATACTGTGTAGACATCAGGACGTAAGGAGACAAGTGGAGGTGTACTGAGGTCTTTCTGGGGGTGCAGTGCACCCCTAAGCTCCCCCATAGTGCTGGACCTGGGTGGGAGAGACAAAGGGAGACAAGATGGGAGAGGAGGAGGCTGGGGTTACTGATACAGAGAGGTGTTTTAAGATGGGAGAAAGGGAAGAGAAGGTAAGAGTGGAAGAAAATGAGGCAGAAAGAGAAGTGCGAAGAGAGGGCAGCTTTTAGGGAAACGAGTGAGGGGAGGAAGAGAGGGAGGGGCTTACCCTGCCAAAGTGCTGTGTGATTGGCAGACGGCTCTGCAGGCAGTCAGACTGGGCCCTGCGGTGTGCATGTGTCCCTGGGGGGTCTGATCGCAGAGAGCCTCCTCTGTACAGCAAGGAAGGCTCTCCATCCTCCTGTCAGCAGGCACACACACACATTAACACACACCCACCCCCTTATGTGAAAGGAAAAAAAATAACACACACACACACACACACACACAAAGAGGAACACAAATCTACTCATACACAAGGCAAAAACATGCCCAAATCACATTCACACACACACACACACACACACACACACACATATCCACATGTACAGAGTGTACATCATTAGTAAATGAAGGACAGTAATGAATAACCGACACACACCTCCAAACACACACACATAAATGCAGCCAGAAAATTAAAAATTCTCACTTTAGGGGAGAGAAAATTCCTCAAGCTGGACTTGGCGTGAGCTTTGGCCTGGAAGAAAACAGGTGTGTAAGTGGACAGGAAGTGCTAGTGTGCTGGGCTACAGAAGGTCCTTGGCCCTATGAGGGAAGACAGCACTCACAGACTTGCACATGCCGGCCTTGGACTTGACTGTGTGAATCAGAGCCCCGCCCCCTTTCTGCCAGAACAGAGGAAGAATGCCAAACAACCAATGAGCAGGCAGAATGAAGTGTTCAGATGAGTCAAAAACCAATGCTAGGGAATTAAGATTTTAGTAAAACATTTAGTCAAACGTTGCCTACCTTCAAGTTCCCCACCAGCTGCTGGTAGGATTTTGTGCCTCCTGGAGACAAGAACAAACATTATTCATTATGGGGCTGATCAGTGCTCTTCCTGACCACTGATGAATTCTTCATGACCAATGATAAGCTCTTTCTGACCAATGATTTATTTTTCCTGAAGAATACTGTACTCTTCCCGTCCAATCATAAGCACTTCCTGACCAATACTGAACTGTTCCTGACCAATGAGAGGCTCTTCCCCATAGCAGACCCCAGTAGTGCATGTGAGCCCCCCACAGAGGGTGACATCACCCCTCCTGGTGCCAGGGCAAGAGTACAGTTGGTTCTTTGAGCCATGGATCTGGTCTTTCAAAAGCTGACTGTGTGTCTGTTGTGAGCAGTTGTGTCACACGGCTGCAAAAGCTGAGGGCTGTAGTTTGATGTATGCTTTTACCATGCCAGCTAATTATTTAACACATTCAGCACAGGATTTGAATGGACAGGGTAGAGGTTAAATGCTCTTTAATGATGTATTAGGACTGCACAGTGATTTTCTGCTGATGAGCTGGTGAGCTCTCTCTTACCTGCAGACTCCCCACACTGAAGAATTTCCTCCTCAAACAGATCCATAGGTTCCCTCCCACTGTTCAGCGCCTCCAGACGGCCATCAATAAACTGCCAGAAGTCATGTAGTACACAATCATAAACTTAAACAGCAGTTTATGTCTCCCTCAGCTGTGGCCTCTAGGTGGCAGCACAGTGCTGATTGATGTGTTTTACTGTGGTGGCTCCCTCTGGTAAACAATGTCTACATTGTTAATTGGCATCATTCTGACACATCAATCAGGATTACTTGAAGTAGTACACCAGCAGGTGGCAGCATAACTCAGCCCCGCATGACTGCTGGAGCTACATTTCTCTGTAAACGCACACATACATCAATAAACAGCGCACATAACAATACACAGACATAATGAGGGGCAATCTGCAAAGCTTGGCCTTGCCCAACAATGCTATCAGGACAGGCATCATTAGCGATAATAAGACTGTTTGTTGCCACAAGTCACGACCAGCAGATGGCAGCGCTGTGCACCCCTGTGTCTCGGTGATCCGTTTTGTTTTGACACTACTGGTAGCAGCAGGGTCTGTTTCTCAGTGAGTCATTAAAATGCTGACTGACAGGGTGAGCGGCGTTCATCACAGTAACACCATTATACCCCCTGAGGTGCCAGAGGGTAAACAACCGAGGAATGGGTTCACAGCCAGTAAGAAAGCTGCCTGTGCGTTTTCTTGTACCTTACCTCCAGATATAGCTTTTTGCTTGTGTTGTACTCTGCCTCACTTGTAAGTCGCTTTGGATAAACGCGTCTCCCAAATGAACAAATGTAAATGTAGATGTACCTGCTTGAAGAACTGCAGGTGGACTGCACTCTCCAGGAACTGTCTCATGCTGTTGGACTTATGGTTCAGAAAAGATTCTTCGCAGAATGTGACTGGTCCCCCATCCTTAAAAGGAGCAAGAGAAAGGACCCTAATCAAAGCAATTCACTGTCAGCCATTCCTCTTCCAGGTATTCTGCACCAATATTTCTGTACAGAGCGGCAGTGTAGCATAGTGGTAAGGAGTAGGACTCATAACCGAAAGGTTGCTGGTTTGATTCCCCAATGGGGTACTGCTGCAGTAGCCTTTGATCAGATCAGTGCAAACTAATTTAGCTGTTTGACATGTGTTGTATATCATTACATATTAACTTCATTTTCCATCAGATGCACATATAGCTGTTTGTTTTGTGTGAAATTTACTCATCTATTTCTTATAGTATAATTGCTATTTAAGTATATTGATCGTGATTACTTTAACGATCCCTGTTTGGGGCGGCCCATCTGAGACTCACCGTGCACAGCAGTGCATCCCTGTACCCCCCGAAAAGCAGCGCCTGGGCCTTCAGGAAGGCCCGGGCCACACCCGAGCCTGGGACTGCGGCCAGCTTCTTCAACCGCACCTTCAGCAGGGACATCTGGGAAAGGCATACACACACACCTGTACACACCTGTACACACCTGAACACATACAAACATGCTACACATGTGCACAGGCGTGGAAGCGTACACAAATGCGGCTGTATACACTTTGAAATGCACACACATACACACACACACACACACACACACACACACACACACACAAATGCACATTCACACATGCAAAGACACACGCATCACTGGCTTTGTGAGGCACAAGCGTTGTGTTTTTCCCTGTCTCAGGGGATAGGAATGAAAACCAGCCTCAGGTTTTACCACATCTGAAGGAATCCTTTTCAGGTCCTCAAACGGAGACTCCATGGTGTTTGTGTCCACATTTAAAATGACCACATCCTCCAAAGCTCTGCTCCTCACTGTCTGTACATCAGAGCAAGAAATGATATATATTTATTTAAATGGAGTAAAGTCATGCTGTCTAACTAAACAGCAGAGGACCAAACATGCAAACCAACAGAGGCTGTGAGATGGAACATCCAGTGGAAATGACAAGAGAAGTACCTCTATAAGACTGGAATGGACCCCAATGAGGTAGGGCATAGGAGCACTGTAGGAGAGAGGAATGGGGTGAGGATTTGAACCTGAAATCTACTAGCTGCTTATCTGTCCGGTCTCTGAAACATCCCATTGCTTCGACAAGCCAACAAAGATCTTACACAAATCATGCAACATATTATGGCGGCTTTGGCAATACCTTACATATATCATGCCAACGAAAATATCTGAATGTGGCTTTGAGTTTAAAAACAGAATGCCATTTAAATTTGAATGAGAGAGCAGGGATTGAGAGAAAGAGAGGATGAGTGGGTGAAATGAAGCAGAGGAAGGGGGAACTGGAGAGAGAAAAGGGCAGGCAGGATGAAAATGAAGAAGGAGATGGAGGGATGGAGAGACAGAAGGAAAGAAATGGAGAATGGAGGAAGAGAGAGATGGAGAAAGAGAGATAAGCGAAAGGAAGAGAGAGCAAAAGAGAAAAAAAAACCTGTCCACACTCACCAGCAGTAGTCTAGTAGATGAGGAGGCAGCACGGGGATGAAGATGTGTTGCCAGTACATGGGGTAGAGAATGGCACTACAGGCATGGACGCAGGCTGTCAGCTGGAGGGGGGGCACAGAGAGTCAGGACATGTCCCCTCAGGTGAAGCATCATCATAGCCAATAAACATGCTCTGAAACCTCTCGCAGCCAATCAGCAAGCACTAAACCCGATCACAGCCAGTCAACAAATTCTGAGCCAATCAACACAACCCTGAACACCGTCAGAGCAAATGAATAAATGGTGAGCGCCTTCATAGCCAAACGACAAACCCAGAAACAGACTAAAAACACATCAACAATCACTGAAAACCATCACAGCCAAAACACAGTTATCAAATTTGGACTGTGAAAAGAGTCATTGCTTCTTTGCAAGGGCAGTGGTGTGTGGATCTAGTTGCAACACCTAATTACATTACATTACATTATTGACATTTAGCAGACACTCTTATCCAGAGTGACACTTACATAGGTTACTATTTTTACATGTTATCCATTTATACAGCTGGGTATTTACTGAGGCAATTGTGGGTTAAGTACCTTGCCCAAGGGTACTGCAACAGCGCCCCGGGGGGGGGGGGGGGGGGGGGAATTGAATCAGCAAGCTTTCCGTTGCGGGCCCTACAGCTTACCACTGTGCTACACTGCTGCCCCATTATAATAATGATGTTCAGGTGAAGTGTTCAGGGGTGCAAGGCAAGGATGCGAGTTTTGGTGAGGAAGATGATGATGTGCTTACCGTGCTCAGCTTGCTGGAGCTGATGAGGATCCGCCTCTCGAACAGCATGCTTGCGTAGAGCTGGAGCAGGTTACTGACGTCAACGGCAACCACCAGCTCCGTCAGGTTCCTCTGTAGGACACACACATAGACAGACACATAGATGCATGGATAAAAAGAGGAAATACAAAAACACAGACACACACACAAAAAACAGAGACATAAGTACTCAGACATAAAGCATACCAGGTCACACAGACACCCAAACAGAAGTGCAACCATACAAAGAGATGCAAATACAGACAAGTATGTAGATCCACGGAAGCAAAAATGTGAGGATAAACAGAAAGAAAAATTCACAAGGAATGGGGACAGACAAAAAGAGATACACAGACATATACGAAAACATGCACATTGGGGTCGTTGTTGGCTGTCAGATTTTCTTGGTCCGAAACATAAAACCACAATAGTTTATAATGTACATAAGTCTTAATAAAGACTTCTCTGTGGCAATGGTGGGTACTGAGAGTCATGTGTGAGTAGGAGATAAAGAAAATGAAAGATAAGAGAAGAGGAAAGAGAGAGGAATTGAGGGATGGAGGGAAGAGAGGATGATGGATGGATGAAGAGTATGTACTCACACTCTCAGGGATGGATGGCAGACTCCTGGGGTCAGGCGCGATGAAGTAAGGAATCTGAAGAGGGGGAGGATGAGAGGGAGAGGTCAGCATGGGGGCTGCCATGGAGATGGGGGGCAGAGATACAGCTGGTAAAAGGGTTACCATGGAGACAAACACGTGAATGCACAGTCAGACCCTGGGTCTCCATGGAGCTACGTGGAGATGTAAGAACACTCATAGACACAGTTGGAGCAAGGGTTACCGCGGAGACAAACACGTGGATGCAGAGTTAGAAACATGGTTACCGCAGAAGAAAAAAAAAACACTTGAATACAAAGCCAGGACCAGGTTACCACAGAAAGGAGCACAGATCTCCTAAGTCACAGAGATGGGGTTGCCAGCAGGGTTACAATGCAGATTATTGCACACGATGATTCAGAAATGTTAATGTACCACAAATGACCACCGGAAATGAGACTGTAGACTGGAGACTGAGACTGAGACTGTATGTGTCTGCATTTTGTTTGTGAAAATATCACCCATTGTATGTCTGATCCCCACTGGTCTCTTGGAACAAGCAAGGTAAACCAAGGTTTTTTTTCAACTACCATAAGTGTGCAATAAGACCAAGGTAATTGAACTGAACCGTAAAAGCGCACATTCTGGTTGGAATACATCAGGTTAAAACTCTACATTCCAGATGGACATTTCATTACATCTAATGATGCAGATGAACCATTTTAATGACCAAAAACAGCATCATTGAAATTTCCCGCTTCCTATTCTAAGTTCTTTGCCTATTCCCTGGGGCCTAAAGAAAAGGTTCTGATATTTCACTGGAACCATTCATATGTCACACTATTGTGCTCTGAAAGGAAACGTCATCCTCAGGGTACCCTTAATGACTCTTAACTGTACCACAGGTCAGTGGAGAAATAGAAAGAAAGACTTTTTTTCTTTGTTTATGATGTCAGGAGGCAAGCCAATGGACCATATTCTTGTCTTGGGTTTTGGAAAGGAAAATAATTTGATCTCTATCTTTCCTTCCCCTTTGAGAAAACATACAGATTCACACACTTGCACACTCACCCTGCAGTGTTAAAACTGACTAGATTTCACAATCACAGTTCTTGGCACACACAGACATGCAGCCAGTGGCAATGACATGCAGAAGTGTGAGTGAGTTAGCGAGCGTCTGGAGACACAAGTAAAGTTAGTCTTAGTTTATTCACTGCATGGTTGCTGGGAATGTGGCATTAGTCCATTTTTGTTAGAGTAGGTGTGGGGTTAGTCCAGCACAGGTTTTGCATTATTATTGGGGAGGGGGGGACTAGTCTCACTATACTTTTGGGGTATTTCGATCCTGGATTATGGGATTAGTCTAGCCCTGGGTTTAGGGGGATTAGTCTAATTCTATTTTGGGGGATTAGTCAAGCCCGGGACAGACCGCAGAGAGGTGTCCGGACTCACCCCTGATTTCCCCGTGCCTGGCGGGAGGGGGGAGCGGCCATGAGGCAGCTCCTCCTCCCCTGTTCTGATCTGCAGCTGCTCTCCCTCCAAAGGGGAAAAGAGACAATCATTGGGCTTGAATCAGGTGTGGAAGAGGTGTGTGCTGTGTATGACAGGTTGGTGACAGGTGAAGGACAGGTGAGGGCCACATGTATGAATGGATATTACGGGCAGCAATGTGGCCTAGTGGTAAGGGATCGAAAGGTTGCTGGTTTCATTCCCCGCTGGAGCGCTGCTTTTGAACCCTTGAGCAATGTACTCAACCCACAATTGCCTCAGTAAATATCCAGTTGTATCAACAGATAAAATTGTAATCTATGAAAGTTGCTCTGGATAAGAGCATCTGATAAATGCCAATAATGTAATATACTATAGTGTATGCTGGTAACACACATTTGGCATTACCCAGAGGGGGAGCAGGAAGTATGAAGGGTGAAAGGGAAGGTGTCTGACAAGTGTCACACTGAAGTGGGACAGGTGAGATGCAGGTAGTACATATCTGTCAGATGCATTGAACCTCATTAATGTCCATCCGCTCAGTTACAGTGCTGGAAAGTGCAGCTCTTTATCGTACGTCTGTGACCATTATTATAAACATACAGCATGTTCTCCAATGAGAAACATGGGTCCAGTCAGTCACTGAGCGCTTAAGTGTATACCAGCTCTGCGAGTCATTGACCAACTCACATTAGCCTACTTGGGGTTAGTTTTTGACCATAATACTATCATCTACCTCTGTCTTATATTGGCTGTATTACCACAAGCTGTGTCAGCTAATCCATAAATACCTTACCATTTGCTAACTCAAACAGTGCAACCAACCTGGTCTCCCTGCCTGGTGTGGATTAGCGGCTTGCACTTCACAAATCAACAAAACTTTTGTAACGAATCTTTTCAATGCGCTGCGCTGTATGTCTTCTCTGAATGGTTTGTTCCTTTCGGGGCACCAGTCCAGCGGCCCACAACGCCCTGAGAGACCTCTATGCCAGCTCATAGACTTACCAGCTGCAGAGTGACAGAGCTGTTGGCCAATGGCACCGGGTGTTTGTAGAGGATGGACAGCAGCTCTCGCATCTCATTGGTCTGTCAGGAAATGCAGGAAACACCAAAAAACCGAGCTATTCATGAAGGCAACACATTTCACGAGCTGAGATTTCGCAGGAAGTTTTGGGCAAGAGTAACTGCTGATGCACTCTCATGTAGCTGTTATATTGTTTTTTTTCCCTCTACATGTGACAGCTTGTCTTAAATTATAGAAGTAAGGATGAGTCTGTTATTTTATTACCGCCTAGCACTAATGTATTGGCATTTAAAGATCTATTTTTTTTATGTTTCTCTCTTAGGGGTTTGTATATACAGTATATATGAATGTACCACCTATAGTTATCTTTATTGAGAAAGCCACATCAATGGCCGTGAAATGGAACGTGTTCGTTTACCTGTCCTTTGGTCAGATAGTCTGCCAGGTTGTTCAGGAGTTTGTAGAACACCTCAAACCAGGGCAGGTAACTACACCGAGGGGATAAGAGGGATAAGCAAAACAACAAGAGTACAATACTGCCAAAATATACAAGGGTACAAGAACATTTCCACTGTGGAGCAGCCAGGAGACAGTGACACAGACAGGTTACATGTGAAAAAGTAGATGGTCAGAGAGAGAGAGAGAGAGAGAGAGAGAGAGAGGGAGAGAGGCAGAGAGAGAGATAGAGATAGCGAGAGAGAGCGAGAGAGAGAGAGAGAGAGAGAGAGAGAGAGTGCATGGACGTGTGTGTGTGTGTGTGTGTGTTTGTGTGTGTGTACCAGCCGCTACAGCTCACCTGAGGATGCAAAGACAGGTCCTGGAGCTGGATGTCAGGCGGCAGAATCCAAAGCGCTGGCATCCCTCCATGTCAGTGAGAACGAAGGTGAAGTGCTGAACTGCCACAATCTCCCTCACCCTGAAGACCACATACATGATCACAATCTCTATGGAGACCACAGACACAGTCTCCTTCACCTTGAAGACCACAGACACCATTATCTCCATGGTAACCACAGACATGATCACAATCTCCATGGAGACCAGAGACATGGTCACAATCTCCATGGAGACCAGAGACACGGTCACAATCTCCTTGGAGACCACAAACATGGTCACAATCTCCATGGAGACCACATACACAGTCACTGTCTCCATGGAGACCACAGACACAGCCATACTCTCCTTCATCCTGAAGATCACAGACACAGTTTCAATCTCTCAAGACTGGAGACATGAAGAGTCTCCCTGGAGATCAGAGACACAGTAGTACTTTGTGAACAAAATTATACGCAGGTAGGCCTCAGTCATGGAATATCATGCAAATAGACAATCACAGAGGCAGTTGGACCGTTA
>NC_050583.1:8676362-8773862 GCF_013368585.1 Megalops cyprinoides | reverse complement strand
ATCACCAATACCAATGTCAAATCTTCTGTTACTATGAGGGGATGAAGATGAAGAAGAACAAATGTCTGTTCTACTTAAGAACTACTGCGGTGAGGAAGAAGAATGTTGAGTTGGAGGCATGATGGAGGGATGGGGAAAAGATGAGGGGAAGAAAAGAGAAGAAGCATTAGGGGGTTTGTGCTTGTGGAGCAGGATTTAGGCAACTTCCTCTTCGCCCTCCTCCTCGAATTCGCCCTCCTCGGCAGTGGCGTCCTGGTACTGCTGGTACTCAGACACCAGGTCATTCATGTTGCTCTCGGCCTCGGTGAACTCCATCTCATCCATGCCCTCTCCGGTGTACCAGTGGAGGAAGGCCTTGCGGCGGAACATGGCGGTGAACTGCTCGGAGATGCGCTTGAACAGCTCCTGGATGGCGGTGCTGTTGCCGATGAAGGTGGCGGCCATCTTGAGGCCGCGGGGCGGGATGTCGCAGACGGCGGTCTTGACGTTGTTGGGGATCCACTCCACGAAATAGCTGCTGTTCTTGTTCTGGACATTCAGCATCTGCTCGTCCACCTCCTTCATGGACATGCGCCCGCGGAATACTGCGGCCACCGTCAGGTAGCGGCCGTGGCGCGGGTCGCAGGCGGCCATCATGTTCTTGGCGTCGAACATCTGCTGGGTGAGCTCAGGCACGGAGAGCGCACGGTACTGCTGGCTCCCCCTGCTGGTGAGGGGGGCAAAGCCCGGCATGAAGAAGTGCAGGCGGGGGAAGGGCACCATGTTCACGGCCAGTTTGCGCAGGTCGGCGTTGAGCTGGCCAGGGAAGCGCAGGCAAGTGGTCACCCCGCTCATGGTGGCGGACACCAGGTGGTTGAGGTCGCCGTAGGTGGGCGTGGTCAGCTTGAGCGTGCGGAAGCAGATGTCGTAAAGCGCCTCGTTGTCGATGCAGTAGGTCTCGTCCGTGTTCTCCACCAGCTGGTGCACGGACAGCGTGGCGTTGTAGGGCTCCACCACCGTGTCCGACACCTTCGGGGAGGGCACCACGCTGAAGGTGTTCATGATGCGGTCGGGGTACTCCTCCCGGATCTTGCTGATGAGCAGGGTGCCCATGCCCGAGCCCGTTCCCCCGCCCAGGGAGTGGGTCAGCTGGAAGCCCTGCAGGCAGTCACAGCTCTCAGCCTCCTTCCTCACCACGTCCAGCACCGAGTCCACAAGCTCCGCCCCCTCCGTGTAGTGGCCCTTCGCCCAGTTGTTCCCGGCACCGCTCTGCCCTGCAGATGACAACACCCCACACGCCCATAAGACAACCAGCCAGCCCAGTGTGGGGGAGGGGACAGAATCTCATCTATGATTCACAACATAAATTAGAAATTATGTTTTACTCCCAATCCCACTAAATATGGTTCCATCCACACGGCGTTTCTCACAAAAGCTGTGTGGATTTAAAACAACTTCTGAAACCATAACCTTTATCATTCTTTTTCTAATTGGAATTGGATAGGATGCCTACAGACAAAGCATTTGGGGATTCTGTTATTCTGGTACAGTGCAGAAATGTTTAGCTTTCTTGTATTTCCAAACTAAAATTCTCCAAAATGGCATTTTTTTCTAGCCTTTATCTTACAATTTCTGCCATTTCAGGGCAGGGGCATACATAGTACACTTTAGGCTATGAGAATCTGTGGTGAATGACGTGATTCTGTGTTCGCAACATCTGTCGATGTTATTAGAGGAGACAAAAAGTTCCTTCTTTGCTACATTTCCATGACTACATCAAACTAATGTGCATATCAAGCAAAATAACATCAATGCATGTATCATGTATCATACATTGGGTCTCCTCACCATCCTTAACAAGTCACAGACTAGAAACCATAGCTCTGAATTGATCCACCCACCAAATACAAAGTTATCGGGTCTGAAGATCTGTCCGAAGGGTCCAGAGCGGACTGAATCCATGGTACCAGGCTCAAGGTCCACCAGGATGGCACGGGGGACAAACTTACCACCTTAAAATAAATAGATAAATAAATAAAAACACAAATCATGCCACAAAGTATACCACACTATGTGTGTGCATGCATGTGTGTGTAACAGTGTGTGTGTGTGTGTGTGTGTGTGTGTGTGTGTGTGTGTATGTGTGTGTGTGCAATGCACGTCAGTTGATTTGTTATGCTGATATCTTGTGTATTCCAGATGGCTATGCGCAGTCTGACAGTGTTGTAACAGTCAGACAATGCACTCATCTGACTTCATTCTTAACCATAACCTGTAACAGCCAGGCAGTCTCACACTATGCTGTGTGTACTTACCAGTGGCCTCATTGTAATACACACTAATCCTGTCTAGCTGCAGATCACTGTCACCATGGTACGTCCCTGTGGGGTCAATGCCATGCTCATCACTGATTACCTCCCAGAACTGAGAGAGAGAGGGAGAGGGAGGGAGAGGCAGGAGAAAGAGAGGACGGAGAGGGGGGAGGGGAGAGATTTTTATTTTCCTTTTTTAAAAATTGTTAACAATAATTTCAGAATTAATTTGACAGAGGAAATGGGGGAGGGACGTTCTGTTATCTGCTCATGCCTTATAATACATTGGCAAATTGAAAATCCCGTAGAAATTGAGCGGAGAGAGATATGGGGCGTGGCACGCCGGCAGGACAGAGAGAACGGATGACACAAAGCGGCAAGATGCGGACACCGCGGATGATCCGCCGCGCGAACATTAATGCCATATCACGACAGCGACAGCTCTGCTACGACTTGCTCTTTTCAGTGGTATAAACATTACAGAAGAGGGGGCTCAGTTAAACGACCCTGCATGGATGCATTTTGACTGAAGGAGGTCGCCTCTGGAGAAGCAGCCATTACAGACGCTCATCCCCCGCACGGCCCCTCCCGGACTCGCGGAAGACATTCACAAAGGCTCGCGTTCACAATAGCGACGCTGATGCTATTTTTAAACTGTAGTAATAGATTATATTCGACGATTTAAAAAATGTTAGTTAGAAACAAGGTGTAGAATTAACATGGTTATATAATTCGCCCTACATAGATCCCGAGTTCTGAATTGCAGCTGTTCTCTGTGCGAAGAAAATCACTGTGACGCAAATGAATCGCCTGACACGGTGCAGGCAAAGGCAATATCTCGCTCTGCATCCCCCAAATACGACGATATTCTACGTGAAGCTGCATTAAGTGATAATATTCTGCATTCTTTAATTTCGGGAAAAATCGGAGATTGAATTGATTTGCATCTTTCACTGCATTATATGCACATTAATTGCACTATCCCTCTAACGCCTCACAAAAACCCAGCTGGATGTACCCTATTTAAAAAAAAATAGATGCAAATACGTGCAAACGGTGCGATTTTACCTTGGCTCCAATCTGGTTTCCGCACTGTCCGGCTTGCAGGTGCACGATTTCACGCATGTTGGTGCTGGAAGGGCGAGCGGTTCGAGAATGAAGGAGATCGAGAACTGCGATTGAGCGTCTGCCCCTGACCGGCTCACGACGTCTGCCGCGCACCTTACGGCTACTGCGATGATACTGTGCTGCAGAATGACGTCATCACCATGACAACCGAAGACCTGAACCGAGAGCAGGGGGGACCGCTGTGCTCGTGGAAGGAAGGCAAGATGCTGTGACAGGAATCATTCCCTGGAATTCCACCCTTAAAAAAGGATAAAGCTCTGTGTTCTGCAAATGTAGGTCATGCGGTCTTTTTGCAGGCGTCATCCCCTTCACTGCTGTAATACTTTTTGCACGATGCTTTACACCACGGCTTCTGTGAAAACCCAGCCATGCAAACAGATCGCAGAATTCATAACGTTAAAATTAGCCTCAAAAGTCAGAAGAATTGAATTCAGTCAGAAGAATTCAGTGTTGTCATCTTTTTCTGTGTTGTACATATGGTTACCGTTTCTCTGCCAAGCTTGGCTTGCTAGGTGCCATTCGTGGGTCTTTCTGTTTGAAGACAGACTGTGAAATATACACAAACACTACGCCAATTATGATAGGCAGGCACAGCGATTAATACGTGAGAAGGTCATGTGAGGGCACTGCACATCCATCCCGACGCTTGGAATGTCGCTAATACCTATATCCGCCCTAATCCCCACCCAGGCACCCAGTCATTTCAGAGATACCCAGACAGGGAATAAACCACACCCCTTTGAAGCGGAAATAAACCCCTTTTCTCAAGGAAAGCATGTCATAGAGGTGCCGTTTTGGCTCTGGCCGCTATGTCCTGAAAAGAACCCAGGATGTTCTGTGAGAAAAAGAACCCTAGGGAAAGTGTCTGATTGGCCATCATGTAAAAAACCTGTAGCGCAGCTTTGTAAGGATTCATTATCTGGTATGTGATCGCTAAATCTTTGTTCTCTGGCCTCCCCAGCTGTGTTATTTTAAAGTTACAGATGATCCTGAATGCTGCAGGCAGACAAAAAATTGGGAGCACGTTCCCCCAGTGCTTAAACACTTGCATTGCCTCACCATTAGATTTAGAATTGATTTTAAAATTGTATTTTTTTAAGTAAAAAGGCATGACACCTAACTACATAAAATGACATGCATTTACCATATGGGCCAGAAAGAGTACTCGGGTCATACCCCCAAACTCTGGACGGCATTTCCTCATTTCATCAGACTCCGACTTATGTCCAGTTTTTAAATCACAGTTCAAAATGCACGTGTTTAAAAAGGCATTCCAGTAAGCTTCCTTTATTTTACTTGTACTTATTTATTATTGTTCATTTATCCTTGATTTACCAATATTCTTAATATTTTATGGTGGTGGCATTGGTTTATTTAGTTATTGCTGATTCTGGGCACCCCTTTGGTTTCTGTTTTTTCATATAAATATTCAGTTTTAACTTCATGAACTGTCTTTACTCTGATTGTTCTTTTAAAATTCCCGTTCTGTATATTAATTGTTATTAAGCCCATGGAACACTTTACGGTTTGAAAGCAGCTATAGAATATATGAAACTGAACATTTATGTCACGGCTCAGGCAAGGACTCAGTCGCAGACCACGGGAGCTTCGGGTTCCAGATAGATTTATTAAAGGCAAGGCAAGGCAAGATCGTCAACACTAACAGGCAGGGTCGAAACCAGAAAAGCAGTCCGGGGCAGATCCAGGATCAGGAGCAGGAGCAGGTAGGGTCGAGAACCGGGCAAGCAGAAATATCGAGCGATCAAGGCAGAGCGGCAGGCAGGAATCAGGTCAAGAACTGGCAAGGTCGGGAATACGGAAAACGGCGCACACACACGGAGAAACGGCGGGGCCGAGACAGGTGAGACCACACTGCTACGAATTAGCAACAAGACAGAGACACGCAGGGAAGATATAGGGCAGGGCTGACGACGGGATGGGAAGCAGGTGTGCAGGCAAACAGGCTGGTGGAGACCGGGCGGGGAGCGGGGCAGGGCTAGAACACAAGAAAAACAAAAGCACATGGACAGGGAAAAACAAAAACATCACAGGTAGGGCGGCGGAGGACTGAGTTTCATTTAAACAACTCACAAACAAGAGGTGTCCATAATTTAAATCGTTTGATTTTATAAACTTATTTAGGTCCGAATTAGTAAGCTATTTTACAAAGCTTATAACTGGAAAAAAATATATATTTATTTTTTAACACTCATAACACTCCACAAAGAACGTTTCAACGATCTAAGGTCAGACCTGACACAAAGAGCCTTCTTTGACATCATACAATTTCATGGTTTACGTCACAATGACCTGACCTTAGGTTGGTGTTTAAATTGACTGTTCTTAAACTAGATATCACCATTCATCGCCTGGCTTTATGAAGATTGCGCATTTTATTCTAAATTTCGAGTGTTTGTTTGTTGTGACCATACGCGTAGAATAGCTACCAACAACAGAGACTGCCATGATGGCAGCGATTTGGCGCTGGTCGCTGTTTATTTTATTATTTAATATAGGCATGCCGAAATACGACGTGCACGACAAGTTCTTTATTTGTGACCCATCTGATGACGGACTATGTAACGGTAAGTATTTCGCTAAAATTAGGAATAAAATTACGTATGATGGCAAAAGCCTAACCTAATGGACAATTACAAAAACATGTTGGCTAAATAACTGCCCAACCCTTCCTTAGCTAGGCGGCTACTAAACTAAGTTTGTAAAACTAGTAGTCAAATTAAAAATAAAGTCACAAGTGAACAAACAGTGAACCTGATCTAAGTCAGCGTGGAGTGACATGCCCACCTGGAGAGAAACCGAGTTGGAAACCGCCTGGAGTTACGAGCGCTGCTGAGTATACACTATCCAATACATGACAAATCATGAAGCAAAATAACCCCAGCAACGAAAACTATTACAAACTGTTTTCCGTATTATTTATTATTCTCAAACAACACCACCCTGTATGCCAACTCGATATATAACAAGGTTACGTGTAATCTCTGAATGGAACGATAATCATAAATACTTCGGGAACAAACAGTTTGAAAATTACATTTGCCAGCCAGCTCTGTGGGGTATTTTAATTGTTAGCTTGTAGTCTTGGTGATCTTTTGCTAACAAAATTTTATTATTTAGCAGCTATATTTGTATCAATAGCTTTAGAAACAAAAATACTACTTATAAACAAATGGGAGTCATGTCATGTCATGGGATTTCACTAGCTTTGCTTAGCAAAATGTCTCTTTTCCACAGTCCTGAAGTTCAGATGGGAGGACATACAGCTCAACCCCACTGAATCTGTAAGTACATTCAAGTAGATACTGATTGTCCAACAGAGGTGAATGTGTGTCTTTGATGATAAGACCTCTGGGAATATATACTTCTCCATTGCCAGTACACCACTAGTTGATTTCTGAGTTTCTGTGAGCTCGTCAGCCTCCAGCAATGGCAAAAAACAAAAAACATAGTTCATTGTATGTTACAAAGTTGCTTTGCGTATAAAGTACCTTTTAATCCGTCATTTTAATTAGAGTGTATGTTTAAGGAGGTGGCACTGTGCAATTAAAAA
This sequence comes from Megalops cyprinoides, assembly GCF_013368585.1. Lineage (NCBI taxonomy): Eukaryota > Metazoa > Chordata > Actinopteri > Elopiformes > Megalopidae > Megalops > Megalops cyprinoides. Next base: position 8,766,872 of record NC_050583.1, on the reverse strand, counting down.
CGCTATCTCTTTTTTCAATTCAGGAAAAGGCTGTTGCCGAAACAAAGAAAGCTGCTGATTTGCACAGTGACATTTGCCTCCCAGAAGATAAGCGTAAGGTGGAAGTTTGCTTGGAGGCAGAACGCCCACTTGCAGGTGATTGGATTGTACTGTTCCTTTTAATATGAACATTTCTCTATGGTAGGGTGCACATTTTGTCATGTTTTAATATCTACTGTATATCTACTGTATATCTACAATATAACTGTATGTCTGGTTTCTCTTGTTTCAGATAATTCCTCTTACAAACAGGAAGAGGATCGGTCCCTGCCTGGAGCTGTTAAAAGTATTTTCCATCTGGCTCAAGAAATTGTAAGTTTTGACAGCATTTTTTGTTTATCTAATGGTTAGAATTACTTGTAGCTCAAACTGGTTTTTGTAACAAGGAATTCACTCTGCACTGCTGATCATGGAAATCCCATTTAGTATTTACCCCAAAAATAATCTTAGTGATGTGTCTAATCCAAGTGTATGCCTTTTCATTCATCATTTTGCTGAATTATAAATGTTCAAATGTGGACTGCAGAGTTTGGCAAACATATATTTGTGGATGATATGTTTATTGATTAAGGTGGGTTCTGTTGGCCCAATATAGCCATAGTGAGCAGCTGTTTTAACCCAGACAATTCTTGCTGATTTTTGTTCAGCTGACCAACAGCCTGCTGGAGAAATGGCAGCCACTGCTCTCCTTCAGTCTGAATATCCTCATTATGGCAGCGGAAATCCTGACAATGATGATATTCGTCTGGCAGACGGTGCTCACTGTAAGCCATTATGTGTATTTTTCTGTTTCCTAGTCCTCTCTTCCTATTCTGTCATGAAGCCTCTGTCATACCTAATATGCACAGCATTTGTCTGCACGTGTTTCAATATTTGGTATTGATGTGTTTTTCTTGTCTTTTATCTTCAGGTTAAATGCAGAAAACACCTGAGTAAGTTTTGAATATCTACTTGTATTTTGCCATTCATATTAATGATTTCTCCTTCATGTCTTGCCAACTTTCCTGAAATTTCTATTTTTAAAAAATGAAATTTCCATTTGAAATTTGTGTTATTAGTTATGGAAAAGGAAAAGGAAAGGACAGATCAGCTGAAAAGGGAGGCAAAAGCAGCCAGTAATATCAAGGCCCAGAAAAAACACATTAAGATTCTGCAGGAAGAGCTTAAAAGCACTCAACTTTCCTACAAGGCACAGGTGAAGAAGTGCGGCCAATACTAATTCTGAACTTCTCCGTCACAAGAAACAATTGTCAACTGTCAAGGGATTTTTGTGTAGGTTCTGGGAACATGTTTCATCATCATTCAGCTCGTATTTTTCCATTTCAGATCAAGGAAAAGGATCTAAAAATCCAAGAAAGAGAGAACCACCTGCTGTCAGCCACCAAGGAGAATGGAGAGCTGAAGGTGAGGAACTGAGGAACTGAAACTGTAATGGCTACCACTGCATTGTGGTGTCTCCAGTACATTGAGAATTGTGGTTTTCTTTGAAAACCCTGGCTGAAATCATCAATGCACCTCCTTGGTAAAATTTATATTAACATTGATTCATATTTCTAAAAGCATTCAATCAAGGAACTCCATGGCCAAAATGTAGAAGTGGCAGAACAGATGGATAAACTCCATGAGTCCATCAGAAATGAGAGGGAGAACTTTAAGAACCAACTCCTGGCCAGTGAAGAAAAGCTGGCCACGGTTAGGAAGCTGTTCGAGGAAAAAGACGATGCTCTACAGCAGTAAGTATGAAGTAGAATTCAGGCAAAGACAGGTTTTGTACGCTCATATCATTGTATACGAGGCAACAGGCACATGGATTTAAGATCCTGATGTTACTCCAATTTTAGCTGCAACTTCATCTCTGCATGAGGTTCATACTAATTGTGCTTAGGCAGAAAATACTTTACTTAGTTCTGCTGTGAAAGACCCTGTGCTCTCTGTGTTGCAGGAGTCGGGCTCAGGTTGAGGCACATCAGCTTGCCCAGGAAAAGCTCAAAGACACCTATGAGCAGAGGATCAAGGAGCTCCTGGAGATGAGAAGGGAAACAGAGGACTCCCTCAATGCCAAAGTGAGCACATTTGCCTAACACTGCCAATATAGGGCTCTTGCCTCACGAAAGTCATGTGTGTTACCGGTCATAGGGATTTTTTACATGAATGTAGGTCTTGGGAACACATTTCATCATTTATTGCCTGTGTTTGCCATTTTAGATGTGGGAAAAGGACCTCAGGATCAAGGAAGCTGACAGTCAGCTGCTGTCAGCAATGAGTGAGAATGGGGAGCTGAAGGTGAGAAGCTGAAATTGATGTGTTTCATTTGTCAATATTGTCAGTGTCAATTACACCAACCACGGGGATGGAATTATATCTTGGTGTTTTTGGCACATTCAAAATTGTGACTTGCATCAAAAATCCTGGCTAAAATAGCCCACGGACCTCTATGGACCAATGTACATTTACACTCTTTCATATTTACAAAAGAGTACAATCAGGGAGCTGCGGAAACGAAATGCAGACATGGCTGAAGAAATGTACGGACTCCATACATCCATCAAGTATGAGAGGGACATCTTTAACAACCAGCTCCTGGCCGGTGAGGAAAAGCTTGAGACCATCACCAAGCTGTGTGAGGACAAAGATAATGCTCTACAGCAGTAAGTATGAATTAAAATACTAATCAGGGATGGACAGGCTTTTGCACTCATGACATTGTAAATGAGGTAACAGAAACATGGTTTCAGGATCTTGTTATTTTATTTTCTATGCTACTTACATCTGTATTTAATGTTAATGCTAATTTGACTGTAAGAATGAAGATAATAATCATTTGTGCTGTAAAAGGCCCTGTACTCTCTTTTTTTGCAGGAGTCTGGCTCAAGAGGAGAAACAGCAGCTTGAGTCGGCCAAACTGAAAGACATCTACGAGCTGAGGATCCAGGAGCTCATGGAAATGAATAAAGAGAAGGAGGATTTCCTCAAAGCCCAAGTGAGCACGTTCACCTAACACTACTAATAATCACAGGGCAGTCATCTTCAAGATTTACATTGGTTCACATTCTATGAGCGATTTTACATATCAGATATTCTGTTTACTGTTTCTCCCCAGATCAAATTTCATCAGAAAAGGGCGCAGGAAAATCTGGTAAGAAAAATAAAATCACAACTGAAAGAAAGTGTTCTGATGTGTTGAGAAAATACAGATTAGTTATTCCTTTTTTGCATCCAGATGGCTGCATGTGAGTCCCAAAGAGCCCTTGAGGAAGAGAGGGAGGAGATGGCCAGTTTTCACAAGCAGTGAGTTCAGTAGCCAGTGGATTTAATTAAATTTGTTGCTTATGAGCATTGGGATGGGTCATGGCTAAAAACTGATGATCAAGTGGTAAAAAGGTGTCGGCTTAAAAGCTCAAAGCTGTCATTTGAGGTGTTGAGTGTATTCAAGGGACTTGAATACCAACTTCTATTACATCCTCCTGACTGAGATATATGGTAGATATATTTATGTTAGGTATAAGGTTTCTTAAAATTTGAGCTTTTATCATAATGATAAATCATCACTTAATTTAATTTAATCTTTATTGTTATGAAGATTTCTCTAAAGCAGTGAGCATCAAATAAGATTTTGGAAGGAGAAAATAACCCTGTGTCCTCCGTTTTGCAGGAAGCTGCATCGGGAGGATTTTGAAAGGTGCAAGAGGGTGGACTCATCATTTTGGAGGGAGCAGCATGAAACCCAGGGCTCCAAGCAGAACCATGTGAGAAAGCTCAGCCAGGATTTAACACTGAGCACTCTATATGCAAGACTGTAGCTGTCATGTGTTATATGATTCTATAGAATTGTACTCCTGTATTATAAGCTTTTAATAAGGATTTTCAATGGATTTCCCACAAGCAAGACAAAATATTAATTTTCCCCTCTTTCCCTCCAATTAAAATGGTGTGCAGCAGAAGGAGCCTGAGAGGAAGGGAGGAGAGGGCCAGCCAGCATTCAGAAGGAGCAGACAGAGAAGACCTCGCAAAACCCCAGATTATTACCAGCACTGTGACAGATAGATGGATTAATTATTAATTGAATAAAAGTAAAATCAATAGTTGAAATAAAAAAACAGAAATATTGTGTCTTTGTAATGACATTTCAGAAAGTGTTGTTCCAGTAATAAAAAACACAGTCTGGTGACATAGCTTTTTCACACATAAATCCCTATACCATAGAGCAGCGTTTCCCAAACCTCTCCTGGAGGACCCCTTGTCCTGCATGTTTTAGATCTCTCCCTGCTCCAACACAGCTGATTTAAATGATCAACTCCTTATGAACTCCTGAAGCTGCTTAATAACAAACTGATCATTTACTTGAAAAGAACTGCAGAGCATGACATTATGTCAATGTCATGCTTCTGTTTCAATAAAGTAACCTTAAATTTTGCCATATTCACTGTGTCCTTGTTTCTCTGTGGGGATGTGCGGATGTACCTGCAACTGGGGAGACGTGGTCGTGGGACATCACTTGACAATGAATGACAGATTTTTAGGCTGTCCTCCAGATTGTGGATCGGAAAGGGAGCCGAACAGCTGGTCAAGGAAGACTGTGGTTAGGTGAAGAGCCAGCAGCTGAACAAAGCCAATTCATTACTGGCCCTGTGGGGTCCCTGTCAGTGCCAGCAGATGATTAATATTTCTACATTGTTGCAATTGATTATGAAAATGTTAAAAGAACTTATTGCAATGTAATATTTCTGTACTGCTGTGAGAATTAACAAATACAATGCCAGTCCTCTCAGCCTCACATCTGAATGACATCTCGACAGGAATATGGCATACAAAGGAATGAGATTGTTTTGTACAGTGAGGTTCCGGCGAAATGAAAATGTCATGCCAGGGTAAAGATATGTGTGAGGCTGGTGGCTTTTTTGGTTTTGTGCCTTACACTTTTTGCAAGTCTCTCTGGATAAGAGCTTCTGACCAATGAATAAATGTAAATGCTCTGTGTTCTTTTGGTTTTGGTTTCTGCATGGAGGGTTAGTAACCTGGCTATCAATATATGGTTGAATACCTTGGCAAATCTCTAGGCCATGACCTGCATTAGAGATAAAAAGACAAACAAGTGCAAGTCTTCTCTGGAAACAGGTGTGGTAAGTGAGAAATATGCTGAGGCAGGAGATTACAGTTATCGTATGTGATGAGACTTGACCAGAACAGAGGACTGTCAACTTGGATAGTGGGTGGCAGTGTAACATAGTGGTAAAGAGTGGGGCTCATAACCAAGTGGTTGCTGGTTCAATTCCCTGCTGGGGCACTGCTGCTGTACCCAGAATTACATTTACATTTATTCATTTTGGCAGACGCTTTTATCCAAAGCAACTTACATTGGTTACAGTTCTTTACAATGTTATCCATTTATAAAGCTGGATATTTACTGAGGCAACTGTGGGTTCAGTACCTTGCCCAAGGGTACAGCAGCACAAGTCCTGCTCCTTAACCATTATGCTACACTGCCGCCCATACCGCAGTAAATACCCAGCTGTATAAATGGATAACCTGTAAAAACTGTCACCTGTGTAAATTGCTCTGAATAAGAGAATCTGTTAAATGACAATAATGTGTTGCAATGTATTCACCATAGGAATGAATGCATCTGTCAAAATGCATAATATGACTGTGTATTGACTATGTAGAATAGACATTATCTGACTAGACTGCTCTTATCTATAAAGATAATTGCAGTTACCTGCCTTAAACTTGTGAGGCTGTGTTTTTGTGGTTTTGATCCAACAGGATTGGGCAATACTTTTTTAGATATAGAGATATGGTGTAACAATGAACAATAAATTCCTATCAATATTTGAAAGTATCTTTCCATATCCATGCCACAGTTCTTTACAGTACTGTAATGTAGGTTGATGATGTCAATATACATTTTTCGTCAAATTGGTTTTCATGTTCATATTTTTTGTTATTTCCAATGAACAAACATGGCATACTATCGAGAAAGGCTTGTTCTCAAAATTTCATCAGTCAGCATGTCGTCACCTACATCCTCCCGCACTGAGCAATCTCTAACACAATGCAACTGATCTCTCTCTCTGTTCTTCCTTATGTAGGTATTTGCAAGACCTTTCAGGTAAAACCGAAAGCCTGTGCATTCAATTTTTTATGTCTTTGTATAATCCACCATTAAAAAAGATAACGCAAACAAGACATGATAACATGACTGATATGCAGTTATTTATCACTTATGGAGGTCAATGCCAGGCTGTTTATGATGGCAGTGCATCACTTCCCAGAAACACCCTTAAACCTGATCAATGCCCCACTGTCTATAAATCCACTTCAGTGGATATATAAACCCCTGAACACAGAGGAGAACAACGGATCACCTCACTAATTAAGTGGTAAGTGTATGATAATCATTGTTTATTCCTTTGGTATAATGGAAAGGAGTAATTAACAGCAATTCCTGCAGAATGTGAATATCGGTCAAAGATACTAGAATTCAGTTTAAAAAGATACTGTAAATTACTTACTAATCTCTTTGTTGTCACCTTAATGTTATTGCCTTTCTCAATTTTTGTGCACTCACCAGTCACCAAAGGAAAGAAAAGACTGAAGAACGATGACTCACAGAGCCTTGGTACTTCTACTATTGATACCAGTCACCACTACTAACACAGGTACAATCCAGTATCTAATGACATTAGCACAACTGCAATACAGTGCTGTGGAACTGGAGCTGCTGTCAGTGCCAGTGTAATAACAGTGTGTCACTGTTTGCTGCACAAATACGATAGTGTGAAGCTGCTGTCTGTACATGTAAAGTATCTCACACACAACACTCAAAGGAAACAGTGTTTTGCAATGTGTGACTGTACAAAGCTCTGTGGAGGAGGGTTAAAATATTGGGTGTGATGTTTTGTTCAAGAAACCTTGGTTTATATTCTGAGAGGAAAAAGGCACAATAACCCTTGAAAATAACAAAGGAAAACGGTAAAAGAAGACAAAAAATCCTTCCTCTGAAAGCCGTTCAACAGAATCATGACATGTGAATACATGTATTGTAATAGAATGACCTCTTTTAATTCTTAATATGAACCATTATATAAGCATTAAAATGTCTAAGACAAAAGTACCCAGAATCCTGATTTTATAACGATCCACCTCCACGATGTTTATCAGAAATGGCACCAGCATCAACCATTTCATGACACTAAATCCAGACTCGGGATGAAAGAAAACCTGGAGCGAGAACACAAACATGAAAGACAAAAAATCCTCAGAGGTTATCCTTTGAGCTTTTTGTGTTGTCTTTCTTAGTTCGGTTGTTGTATCGTTGTTTTATTGTTGTTGAAGAATATTTATTTATTGAATCCTTTTAGTGGGTAAATACTGAATAACATCTTTATTTACACTGAACTTTAGAGAATGTCAAATATATTTAAATATGCAAAAATGACTACAGTTTTCATATGTAAATGCTTAAAATAATCCCATGCTTATTTGGCCAAGTATTTCTTGTCCACGCTCAGGAATTTAACCATTGCTTAATATTGTGTCCATCGGAAATTATGAAGTCAATTCTTGATGATCTTGCCAGCAAAAAAAAAGGTCTCAGGGAATGCAATATGTCATAAAAGCAGAGGCTGTTTGTAATCAACAGGTCACACTGGTAACACACAGACGAGCTAACAACTTACGATTGTACATTCAGGGTCAAATTGTGCAACCTGCCTTTAGCATGCATGAAGGTATGATGGCGGTTGTAGTGCATCTCTGCCTTCAGCGCGGGTGATTCTCATGCCTGACGTTGCTTTAGCAGATGTGGTTGTCACCAGCTGTGAGGCGTGCCACAAGGACGCCACCTGCCGCACATCTCCTGGCGTCCCTGTGACCAAAACATGCAGCTGTGGGGACGGCTTTGTGGGCGACGGCCTCACCTGCTACAACCGCACAGCCTGCAACGCCGACCCTCTCTGCTGTCGCCCGGGCTACCGCTGGTCTACGGAGCGCGGGTGCACGGACCTCGATGAGTGCGCCTTACCTGGAGGGGCGTGTGCCCCCTCTCTGGTCTGCGAAAACACGCCCGGGTCCTACGACTGCTTGCTGCCAAATGATGGGTTACAGTCCAATCAGCAGTCAGGAGCCAGCTCAGAACCACGCCCTGACTCGCACTCTCTGCTGTTCGGCTGCGGGGATGTTGTGTGCCCGGCGGGGGAGGACTGCGTGAGTGTCGATGGCACACCCCGCTGCCTGGACCCCTGCCAGCACTACTCCACACTCAATCATCCATGGCGCGCCACTGACTTTACTGCTAACCACAGCGTGCCGGTGTGTGACAGCCGAGATGACTGGCACGGCTGGTACCGCCTGTACCTGGGCGAATCAAGCGTGCAGATGCCAGATAGGTGCATCGAGCGGCACAGGTGCGGGACAGACGCCCCGCTGTGGCTCAAGACCCCTCACCCAGCCGTGCAGGACGGAATCGTCAAGCGTCGCGTCTGCGGGAGCTGGGAGCAAGGCTGCTGCCAGTTTGAGTCCAATCCTATCCACGTAAAAGCCTGTACTGGAAATTTCTTTGTCTACAAGTTAGTCAGCACTAGCGCCTGTCGACTGGGCTACTGTGCAGGTAAAGTTTGTCATTAATGTACATGTACAGATGTTTTTCTTACCTTTCCATTTCGTTCAAGAGAGTCACATGTTTGCTAAAGTTCCTTTGCTTAGTGATTAAGGGAATTGCGCTTGCAACCTGAGTGTCTCCTAAGCAAATAAATCCAAGTAATAATTACTGAATAGCGAGGTAGAGTAAATATCTGTTTATGTATAAATGGACGATAAAAAACTGAACTACCCAATTTCCGCAAGACTGTCTCTAAAGCAAATATTAAGCACGTAATCAAGTAAGACTCACCAGTGATCGGTTTGTGGTACTAGACCTCCTCAGTCAGTGCTCTGTTCTTTCAGACGTCAACACCGCTGTGTGCGGGACCTGCAGAGAAGACGAAACCTGCGTGAGGCAGGACAAAATCACCTGGAGGTGTGAGAGGCAAGGTGAGTGCTCGCAGCCTCTGAATCAAATGATCCCCTGCATAAGACGTAAAAATATGTCTTGGCTGTGACCTTTCTCGTGGTGATGGACAAGTCAACACTTTGGAGTGAACACTGTGATCTCTAGCCTACCTTCCTCTCTATCTATGCTATCTATCCCTATTTTCTATTAAAAAGCACTCTTCACTAGTTTAGCATTAAACTCAGTATCTTACTGACCTCTTGAAGTACTTTTCGATAACTACTCCTAGTATTGTGATGCACTTATTTGGAAGTTGCACTGGGCAAGAGCATCTGCTAAATGACATAATGTAATGTAATGTTATTGGAGTAGCCAACACACCTTTGATCTGCCCGCCTGATAGCTCGCCTCTGTCACCCTTGACTCACACTCACACCTCAATAAAAGGCCACTCTGCTGGCCAAACAGCAGTTCTTGATTTTGTCATCAAGTGAACCCAGTCCTTGCCAGTTGCATTGTTTTTCTGTATATATTACTGTTTCCAATCTTTCATTATAAGAAGAGCAGACTAAGCTTTGATGTTGAATTTTGGCATCATCAAATCAACCAAGCTACCAGCTGTAGCGAGTAAGCAAGCTAGCTAGCACGTGTGCTTGTAGTTTGCTGCATCTCTAAGATGGCAGGGAATTATTTAGTCTAGTGTATTGGCCAGCACTGTAATGAGATAGACTCATTTCTTTTAGCTCACTAACGTGATTTACTTTTTAGTTAGCTGACTAGCTAGCTACCTTACATTCAGTTGGGTTCAGCTGTTATTGATTTTTGAGAAACACTCATGTAGGCTAATGGCTAAGACATAGGCTCAATGCACAGTATGCACTTGTTAATGTTGCAGGTACTGTAATTGCCACCTTGTGACCCTTCAGTTGTATGATAAGAGATTTGACCTTGAGGAGAGAAATCTACAAGCCTCCTATTTTCTTCTAAAAACAGTCTTGAGAAGATTGGATATTATAATTCATAGCCTCTCTAAAGTGTTACTAGCCCAAAGAGAAGAACCCAAAATTTGAGCACACTTATACTGCAATAGAACGGACAGCTGAAATTAAATATTACATTTAAATTAAATATGTAGCGATAAAACATGGTCACCATATGGTCCATTCAGGCAACCTAACCCTAATGATTTTGACATTTCAAAGTAAGATTCAAGCCCTGCATTATTTAACTTGCTTGGGATGAGTGTCTCCAAAGGAAATTAATCCAAGGTATAAGTATGTATTAGTGATGCTGCCAGTTTGGAATAGCAGTTTCAGGCAGTGCTCTGTTCTTTCAGACGCCAACACCGGGATGTGCGGGACCTGCGGGGAACACGAATCCTGTGTGAGCCGGGACAAAGTCAATTGGAGGTGTGAGAGAATAGGTGAGTGCTCACTGAATCTTCTTTACCATTATACAAAATGTAGAAATAGCTATAATAGCTATATTATAGCCAGTGTTGGTTAGTATACTAGTTTACAAGTAACGGTGTAATTAAATTACAAAATAAATGTAATTGTAATCCTTTACAGTTACTGAGAAAAAATATCTAATTAAATTACAGTCACTAATCAAAATGTTGGTGATTACAAAGGGGTTACATCCGAATACATTCTTTTTGGTAAAAAGCTTATACCATCGCGATCAGGTGAAAACCTCATATCTCCATATTTCGTCTTTTTTTCATAAATCAATGTTATTGGTCACCCTTTACGTCTGTATGTGGGTTTTACCAATATTTAACTAATGAAAAGTATTAAAAAGAGCTTGTGACTAAATCTCGTAACTCCATTGGATCCTCAAAGTGTCGGCAAAACCTCATAGCTCCACCCCGCCTCCATCTTGAATGAAATGTACACAGTAGTGATGGGAATTCTGGCCTTTTTTAGTGAGCCGGATCATTTGGCTCAGCTCAGCAATAGGAGCCGGCTCTTTCGGCTCCCAAACGGCTCTTCATTTAGTACCAATTCTGGCTTCTATAATTCAGACAAATTTAGCAATGTTTTCACCTATGATTGGTATGTGTGCACGTATATCACTTAAATTATTCAGTGTAATTATACTAAATCTTATAGCCTAATTTCCAAAATACCTTTATTTTACATTAAGTCTGGTATAAAAACATTAATGTAAAAACATCAAACACTGTAACACGTGTATTGAACGTTTTATTTCTATTGCACGTTGTAAATTAGCGTTTCACTACAAACACTAAACAGTGCATCTGATCTTCGTGCATAAAGGTATGTTACAATTCTAACATTCAGTCAGTGCATGGAGTACCTATGGCTGAACAGTGTGGCGAAAAGATCATCCTATTATTCTGCCTTGTATTAATTAACAAAAAAGAAAAAGGAAAAAAGACGCCGGGGCCCATCGTTCATGTAAAGGAGCCGGTTCATAGAGCCGACTCGTTCGCGACCGACACCAACACCGGCACACAGGAGAGTTGAAGGTAAACAGTGAGGAGACGATTTTGTCCGACTTCGTCTGAGGCACATAACTCGATAAAATGTTTTCAAATTAGCCCTAGGTTGCAAACTCTGTATGCAGTGTACCTGTTTATCAAATTTAGCTCTGATGTTAACATTGTGATTATAGATGGAAGTGTTTGCTGAGGAGACTAGCGTAGCTAGCTACCGATGTGACAAAAAATGATCAGATTATTCATAGCCTTTCTCTCGCTAGCTAGATCAATCCCTATTAGAAAACTCAGTTAAAACTCTGTCCATTGTTGAAATGGCGATGATAAATGAAGTATAGCAGGTAGCTATACTGTAGAAGAATACACAGCAGTAGAAGGCAGTTGTTTGGAGACAGTCTCTGGCTGTTTGCAATGCAAGAGCTGCAATGCAAGGCTAAATAAAGAACTGGTTGTTTGAATAATTACAGCGTTTTCTTTACTCAAGAAACACTAAGTCTGTAAAGGCTAATGTTTTATGTATTTGAGGCCTGAGACATGTGGGAGCAGAAAAGAGTGCAGGCAAACCACGGTAGGTTGGAGTACAATTTAGTCTAGCATTAGTCTAGCTACTAGTCATAGCCAATACTGTCTTAAATAGCCTGTTCATAGCACTTAATCTTTTATAACGAGATTTTGGCCAAATGTATTCATCACAAGAAAAACTGAGCACACACAAAGCTACAATAGACTTTGTAACCTGTAAGTTGACGATAACGTACTGTGATGCACTTACTGCCTTTCTAATCAATGATGGACAAAACACGTATCTCGACATTCGCTGCCCAAATAATAATAATAAACTGTATTTGTACAGCACCTTTCATACAAGAAATGCAGCTCAAAGTGCTTTACAATAAAGAAACTACATGCACCGAGTGCTTCACATGGAATGAACATAAAAATAGGGATAGAATGCCATAATTAATGTAAAATAAGATGGAATATAAAAATAAAGGTGAAATGAGAAAAAACCTCGTAACTCCATTTGAGCTTGATTTTGGTAAAATATTAATAATATAATGACACATGCAAGTTTCTGACCATACATAAAGACACAACACCAGCTTTGACGATGTGGTGTTCAATTATTTTAAAAACAGGGTTTTTTCATTTCCTGAAAAGTAACGGTTTTGGACAAACAAGGTTTCCACCCGACAGCAACGATATAACATTAATTCTGCTGCTTTCAGCGCTGGAAATTCAACAATATTTTCCTTCCGAAATTAAAAAAGTAACATTACTGTACAGTGTAAAGCTTGTTTACCAGCGGTGAAAATGCTGTCAACATCGAAATGCTCAATGTCAAACCTGAGGAAACATTTACAGGTAAGTTAATGTAACCGCAATCGGTCACATAAAATACAGTACCTCCCGCCCCACCATGTTATTTATGTGACGTAATTTGGCTCTATATTTTGCTCGGTGCCCATCCAGTAGGCTACATATTTATGTTTAAGCTCCATCCATGACAAATTAATTGCTAGCTAGCTAACAGATACCTTTTGCACAGCCACACCTCCATCGAACCCTTCGATAGAAAATCTTAGATAACATTAGTCTTCCTTGAATAGTGATGTAGGTAGCCTATGTGAGATCTAATAACACTCACTAACTTAATTCAGAATTGTGTTTTCATTAAATATTACCTTGGAGAGGTCATTAGGTTCTGAAATTTCTACATTGCACTAACAGACTAAATTAATGATCCTAACTATACATACTGTGCTTTTTGTTGGGCACACAAGAGTAGCTGTTGCCAGATTGCCCTGTGCGCAAAGGATGGTAAGACAAGGCAGATTCTCACTAAAACGAGCAATCAGTGTTGAGTACTGTTGTGAGGTTTACACTGCTTGGTTAAAATTTTATGTTTTTAGGGATTTTCAGCTTTATTGCCCAGTTTAAAACATTTGTTAGAGAAGTAATTAAAAGGTAATCAAATGTAATAAGTTACATTAATTTGATGAAGTAATTAAAATAGTTACATTACTTATTACATTTTAAACAGAGTAACTAGTAATTTGTAACCTATTACATTTCAAAAGTAACCTTCCCAACACTGATTATAGCTATAGCTATATAGCTAAAATAATATATATATATAATATATCGATTTCTAATGTCTTTTTTTGTTTGTTTGTTTTAGTGGACGGGCAGATTAGACTGTCTAATGGAAATAATTACTGCTCTGGGAGGGTGGAGATCTTCCACAACGGCCAGTGGGGAACGGTGTGTGATGATTTTTGGGACATCAGTGACGCTGAGGTGGTGTGCAGACAGATGGGCTGTGGGAGGGCTGTGTCTGCTCAGGGCTCCGCCTACTTTGGACAAGGCAGCGGACAGATCTGGTTGGATGATGTGCAGTGCACAGGCAGCGAATCCGCTCTCACACAGTGCACGCACCTTGGATTTGGGACCCACAACTGTGGGCATGGTGAAGACGCAGGAGTGATTTGCTCAGGTAGGATGAAGTCTCTCATGTCTTCCTTAAATGCATTAAATTGACAAAAAAATAATGAACACAATTCCTTCTTTACTGGACAGAAGTCCTAAAATCCATTATTGAATCCAGTTTTGATAGTCATCACTTGCTTATCTCCTCAAGATGGTACTGTTTCAACTGTAGTTCCTGGAAGAAAACTTTTGGGTATCACTTTTGGATATCACTTGCAAATGGGGAGGAATTACTTAGGTAAACAATGCAACATAATGTAAGTTAATAACTTACAATTCAAGTAAAATTTAATAAATTTGTATAAATATTTTCCCATACATCGTGAAATGCTTAACACCCATACAAGTAAGACCAGAGTGACAGTGGCATGGAAAAACACCCTTCCACCAATGATGAAGGAAGACGGTAACACAGAATAAATAAAATACATTGTACTCCTCAAGCCCTGCAATCAGAGAATCAGTTATGCACTCAAAGAGTTTGCCATCCGAGGACAGTGCCCGTCTGTGCTGTAACTGTTTGTCTCATGCCCAACCTGAAAGCCTTCATATCACTGCAATGAAAAGGAATACTGCATATAAGCATGAATATAATGAAAGTCAAATAATGCCTCCACAAAAGTATAAATAAAATCATCACAGCGTTTGTAGATATGTAGCGTATGTAGATGCTCTCTGTGTTACTCCTTACCAACAAACAGTCCTCTGCAACGGCACTTATTAAACATCACAGCTGTCTGAAATATCACAAAAGACAATGGAACGCTCTTGGATGATTCCCATAGAATCTACATAACACGGGAGAGGGGGGAGCTGTGTGTACCAGCAATGTCAGTAGTTTCATCCATCAGCCATGAAAAAGGAGCAGCAATAACTTTGCTCTCTTTAGCACTGTAGCAAAATGGAGGCAATCTGATCAGTCTGGGTTATTTCTGACATACCAGGAAACAAAACTGACAATTCAAATGCCCAACCAGCATTTTATCATAACTGCCAATTACTTTGACTAATTCCTTCTAGTCACTCCTACTGGACGAATCTTTGCCCTTACTGTACCCTCTAAAAACTAATTTCTGTCACCCCAGCAAGGAGGATGCACTGATCAAACGCTTGAAATGGGACAGGAATAGGCTTATAGAGGGTTGGCCTGTTTTTACCAATTTTTGTGACACTTTACTGCTTGGAGATGGCTTCATCCTGTATTCTGCCGGGCTAGAGGAATTTTAAGATGTTCAATAGTTAGTGATATTTCGCCAAATACTTTGTCAAAACAAAATCTGTAAGCGCATGCAAGCTGCTTTATACTCACGCATTTTAAATTATGTAACATGAAACAAAACCTGAAATACTAACAAAAAACTATTTGGATTCTTTTTTAGAGGAGGCTTGACACTGTGTAATACCACCATCATGTTGTCTTAGACCCGAATTTAAAACATTAAGCTCAATAAATTATTTAACAAACAGATAAGATGAGACTTAAAAAACATCATTATAACTAAATAATCTGTCAATCTGTTCAGTGTGAAATACATTGGTGCAACCACTGCCCTGCAGAGCACTGGAGTGTCTTAAAGAATGAATTCGCTGCTCTTACTCTGATAGGCTGAATGTTTTAAAAAGAGCTCTAAAAAATCCACTTCCTTTTGTCATACAGATCCATCCACCGTCCCCGCCCCACATCTGGTGTGTGGGAGGACCTTTCTGCAAGTGGGGCTTCTCCGGGGACCCCTGGCAGCTTTCGGTCTGAACGCGTTGTCTGCGCACCTGGCAGACTTTAGATGCAACACATACCAGGAAAGCAGCGGCACCGTGTGGTTTCGGGTGGAGCACAGGAATGGAAGCTGTGGGACCCGGCTGAGGGTGAGGCTCCGCCCCTGAACCAACCTCCGCAGTCTTCGCATTGTTTCAGTTTTTTCCTTATATTTATTTAAAAAATACGGCTCACCTTTACCCACGGCTGAATGTTTGTTAAAAACCTCAGTAAAAGCTGCGGGGGGGGGGGGGGGGGGGGTGTGGATGTAATTGCCTGAACTGATTATCTCAAGCTGGGAAATGCTAAGCCTAAATCGGGTTGTGACATGTGGGCACAGTGGCACTGTACCCCAGCATCTTCTCTCCCCTCACTTCTGTGTGAATTACAGGGAGAACATGTTTCCACCATTAACGGCACACTAATTTGCTACAACAGAGAGTAACTGCCACAAACATTCACTCTGCAGTGAGAATTCTTGACTAGTTCACACATACAGTACAAGGTTCTGTGTTTGACCAGAACTGATAATATATTTATACTCACATTAATTTGGAAAAGTCTATAACTCTTAAAACTAATTTTTAAAAATGGTGCAATTTTTAAAAATTTGCACAATTTTTACATCATAGGGGACACGGTATACATTCTGACAGCAGAGCTCTCACTCTGTTACTGACATGCATTCAACAGAGCTGAAAATATAGGATTCAGTAAAGCTTTCCGAAAACAAAGGTTTCATTTCCCAACACCAATTTTATGGAGTTATCAGTTTTTTCTGGGAGATGCATCAATTTATGCGTGTCAAAAGACCTCATACATGATGCTTTCACTCCTGGGGTCTTACCTGCGTGTCTCTTTTCTTGTGCCTGACAGACGAATGGAACCCACGCTGTTTACTCCAACAGTTTGTTTGTCTACCCCATCACCGAAGAGTTTTCCCACCCTGTGAGCTTTCCGTTTTCCTGCGTGTACCCCCTGGATGTGAACGCCACCCTGGGCGTGGCCATCAAGCCATTTTTAAAGTGAGTTTACCTGGTCATTATCACAGTGTATTGGTGGTGTTACAGGAGAGGATGTATCCCTTTGAAAGTTGAACAGTGCCTTAAGAAAGTGAGGGAGCGTGTCTTACAGATGAAGTAGTAGCTTCCCTTTTGTGATAACTACATGGCTGTCTTTTTGCCATTGTCTATTACATTGTATTATCAAAGTACCGTGATTTTATGTTATAATTTGTGTTTTGTTTCTTTATGGTATCTTGTAGTGATACCCCACCACATCCCTGTCCAGTATACCACTGGTCATATACTTTGAATACCACAAAACAAAATAATTTATTACTTTGTTAATTGATTCTGTCACTGTCTAGCCTGTTCCTTCTTGTTTATGCATTTCAGTATCAGCTGTGTATTTGTGGTTACTTTTTCTGTACTGAATTACCATGCTAGTTCTTTGGCACCTAAAATCATCACAGAGAGTCTTATAGAATGAAGCAGTTATTGCTGCGTACCTTTGGGAGAATCGCCTGGTTTGGCAGATCTTTCATCTCCAGTGTGTCTGAGAGTGAGTGACTCATTTTCTATGGCTGCTTGGCAGTATGGAGGAGGTGGGGGTTGTGGGGATGGGCCCCAGGGCCAGGGCCACCATGTCTCTCTACCGCAACGCCAACTACACAGACCCCTACACCACGGGTGCGGTCGTCCTGCCCCTGGGCTCCGCCCTGCATGTGGGAGTGTCCGTGGAGGAGGCAGACGTGGACAGGTTTGTCGTTATTCTGGAGGACTGCTACGCCACGCCCTCCACCGATCCACAAGACCCTGTGCAGCACTTCCTGATTCAGAGCAGGTCAGCACTCCGACACCGCTCCCAGACCCCTGCTCTACCCCCTTCATTGAACTTAATGAGTTCCTTTTTCATACAGAAGAAATATAAATCCTGTCTTCTCTCTGACACCATTCAATTTTGTGTTCAGCATTAACTATGTCCTGTTAATAGTACTCAACAAACACATCTACAAACTGTTTTAATCTGAGGGCCTCTGTGAAGGGTTGGACTCGGCCCCGCTGTAGACCTGAGTGTGTTTGCGTGCATTTCGTAAACAATACCTTTCCTGTCTCCGGGCTCCTCCCGCAGGTGTCCCAGCAACCCCCGCTTGGTGACAATAGAAGAGAGCGGGCCCCCCCTCCAGCGGCGTTTCTCCGCCCTGCTGTTCCTGTTCATGGGAGACTACGAAAACTTCTACCTGCACTGCAGTCTGAGTCTGTGTGATGACACAGAGGCCACCTGCTCCCAGGTACCTCCTGCTTCTGTGCAAATAATTTTTGCCCTGTTGTGCATCAGATGCCATTGTTTTCCTTTCTAATTATGAAGTTGTCAGGTTGGCCTGTGATGTTTTTATCTAACTAGTTAGCTAGTTGCTGTGAACTCCCACCTACTCACAGAATATTGCTAATTTCCAGTGTTGCAGGGATGTCACCCCCCCAATCTAGTTGCTTTGCTGCTTGACATGCCAGCCCACAGTAAATATGAAATGAGCTTAAGAGTTCAAACACAGCAGTCTGAGTATAGCACAATTAGTTTTGAAACTAGATTGATTTTTAATTTGTCCTGTTCTTTGACATTGTCTTTTCACCATGCTGGTGATACTGGTACGGAATAGGAGTAATGTTATCAGCTCTCTCAAAACACTGATTCTCTCTGTTCCCTTAGTTCTACATATACAGTACGCACACATGATCTCCACAGAGACAGAAATTTCTTCAGTTAATACCAGGCTTCTGCACTGTAAGGCCAGCCTGACACCCAAGAGGGCAGTCATGGAGCGGGTAACATCCCCAAATTCTGTTACTTACTTAATTTGTTTATCTCCACAGACTTGTCGCAGATCCAGGGTATCTCGGTCAGTCTCCCAAAACGAGCCCCTGACCCTTGGACCCATCACCTGTAAGCGTGAGCTCAGAATTTCAGAATGACAGAGGTTCTGTAGAGGTCCATGTCCAGCATTTTACTGCATGACTGATTATAAACCTATTGTCTGGTGTAGTCTAGAGGTAGAGTCAGTCTGAAATGGGTGTAGAAGTATATCTGATGTGGGGACAGGCATAGTATGTACTTAGGGTTATCGTAGTATTTAGTTATTAGGTGCTGAGAGTTTAAATTATTGCACTGTAGCATTGAATTTGTATAAGGTTTATATGTACTCAGGAATAGTTTTACTGCAATGTAATATTTAATTGGTGTCAGTATGTACTTAGATTAATATTGTCTGTAGTCTTTACTTGAGGTAAAAGTTCTTAGTTCCTAGTGTTAGAATCAATGCAATATGTACTCCTGATTATAGTTATCGTGGAATGTGCTTCACAAGGGGTAGACATCTGCCAATCACACTGAGCTCAGAGGAGCTTTCACACCTGCAAACAGGTAATTGTCAGTTTCTGTCTTTCAGGGGAGAAGGCCTAGGATGATTCCTGAACAACCACAGGTGAACACATAAACACATGCACACGCGCACACGCTCATATAAGCACACACACACACACACACAAACACACACTCACAGAGAATATTATCATAATCGTAATATCAGTGTTCGTTGTTGCTGCAGTGTTCATTGGAAAAGTCACTAAACCCCCGAGACCAAAGATTCCAGTCCCAGTGTGGATGCTGCTGCTGTGCTATTGGAAACAGTGCTTTAATTAAATTTCTCTAGCGCCCATCTCTCTCAAAAGAATTACCTAACACGTGTTTAGTATTTTAGTTTAGTGTTGCCATTTGCATATAAGTATATAAATTATGGAAGTATGTATTAATGGTAATGCACTTGTTTGTGGTAGAAGTAGCACTGGTAATAGCAGTATTGTTTATGAAATCAACAGGAAATGCAAAAAGTCCAGCTGTACTTAATTCTCTCCTTTCTCCCCTCTTGGTTTCAGGGTCTCTGGAACTCTCTCTACTTGCTTTGAGTCACATGGGATGCAGTCTTTCCTGCCCCTGCTCTGGTCTCTCATGTGTGTCCCAGCCTCTCTTCCCCGCTTGTTCTGATTGGTCACATGCCTTCCACGTTGTGGCCTTTGCCAGGTCCAGTTGCTCACACCAGAATGACACTGAGGAAGTGAACAATTGTGTCTACAGACAGCACAGAGTTTGACTGTTATCCTTAAAAGGGCAATTTTTTGTTAGGAACGTAACTCAGCTGCCCCCTCTGAAATGTCACATGGAGGACCTTTTGAACCACACTGGTAACACTGAGTGTGTGTGTGTGTGTGTGTGTGTGTGTGTGTGTGTGTGTGTGTGTGTGTGTGTGCGTGCGTGTGCGTGTGTGTGTGCGTGCGTGTGCGTGCGTGTGCGTGCGTGCTTCTGTATTTGCTTGCAAATAGGGTTGGATCCATGTCTCATCCCCATGAAAGATAAATGCAAATCATAACAATGTTATTTTTTTATTTCCCATGCAATATGCATTAAGAATGTAACGTGTAATGTATAATGAGATTATTTTTTATTGATAGTATCATTGACACGTCCTGATCCAACTGATATTGTATCACAATGATTGCTGGTTTGGTTTTACGTATTGTGAGAACAACGCATTTGTAATCAAGGATGCCTGTTCCTGAAACTGCAGCTTGCCTTCCATTTAGTCCATCCAGCCAAATAGATTACCTCAGGTCACTCTGTGTCAATCATCCAGTAATCCATACAGAGGTTCTGCTAATTTTTCATCTATATAGCACAACTCTTTGTTTCACCTGTAGGGGAGGGGCTTACTGTTCCATAACCAATCGCAGTGTTGCTGGAGGTGAAGTGAGTTGTACGGTCTCTCTTGAGAGTGTCGACTACTTAGCTTGCCCAGCACGCACAGGCAATTCTACATTCCCGTGTGGGGGGTTGGCCTTTGATTATGTTTTTTGTTTTAGTCTTTTTGTGTTTTTCCTCAGTTGATTTTTTAAAAAATACTTTTTCTAATAAAACTTCATTCAGCATATAAATGACTGAGAATTAAATCCTTGGAGTCAGCATTAATCTCCGTTCACGACAAGATGGTGACATATCATTTGCTATCACAAATGGTACAATGGTGTCAAAGGCTGCTAGTGCAAAAAGGTTCTTACATTGGTCGTAGAGTGACACCAGCCAGGGGGCTCACAAGCATCACACTTAATGAAAACTTTATCTTAAGCATAGTTACATTAACAACTGGAAAAAATTAGGGTTTTGCCTTTGAGAAAGTTGATGATTCAAGTCATCCATTTGCAGGAACTGAAAAGACTAATGCACAGTAGACTCCATACTAAGATGGCTGAAAAAATAGTAAGTTTCTGCGTTTTGTAGTGGTTCAGCTACACACCCAAGAGGAGTATGTCTTTGTAACCCTGACAGCTGGATCCTTAGATATGATACATTCACAGCACCTCTAATCTGGCCAGATTAGTTGACCTCTCTGTGGAGAAAAAACCTGTAACCCAGGTGGATAACCCTGGTGCATATGTGAGTGTACACCTGTGTGGGCATGCCAGTGTGTTTTGCTTGTGATGACCTGGTACTGACTGTGATTGTCTACAGCAGCAAAATCACACCTTGGCAGAGTGCTCCTTGCTGATGGTTCCCGTTATGTTTTATACCCTAGCCTTATATAGTTAACCTAAAGAATTCTTCAAATTAAAAAAAGTTACCTTTTCACTTAACAAAGAAAGTGAATACCCTTTAACTAAATTTCATTGAATGAACCTGATTCACACAGTAACACACTCCTGTCAGTACTCTGTCGTTACAGTGTACCGTGCGTCTGCAGGTAGTATAAGGTGTGCCTTTCTTCTTCCTCCAAAAGGATTTTGAACAATTAAATCCAGAGCTTTATTCGGAATTGTTATTGCGCATCGTAACAGCGCCATCTATCGGTAAAATTTAAGGTAACTACCGATAGAATTATCTACCCAAGGCACAGATTGATTGTAGTCTAGATCTGTAAAACAGTGAATAGATGTTTGTTAAAAAGTGTATCTCCGATTTCGTCTCAGTTGTTTCCCAAATGATTAGCAAGATGCTTCGGACCACCAGCTCCCCCACCACACTGTAGAGCATAGAAGCATTAATCAGTGTGCCGACTCGTCCGCACGATTGCTGATTGATTCAATCAAAGCTGACATTGGACGATGAACCGCTGCTGTACTGAACTGTGAGGCCTCGGAGCTGTCAGACGCCAGTCAGTTTGGGTTTGTCTTTTTTTTGACATGCACCATATTGTAAAATAATCTTGTGATAATATTGTAACATTAATTTTAACCAGCGCCCCCTAAGTGAAACCGGGTCAGTTCGACTGATTTAGTTTGCTGTTTCTCTTGAACATTTCATTTTCAATTAATTTCTTTTCATTTCTTGTAAACGTCACAAACAAGTGGTTACTAAAACACATAAATTAGTGGGATTATTTTGATTTGAATTTGTAAGATTATTTTCATAGAACAGTCCACAGAGAACGTTTCAACGATCGAAGGTCAGACCTGACACAACGAGCCTTCTTTGACATCATACGATTTCATGGTTTACGTCACAATGACCTGATCTTTTGGCTGGTGTATAAATTGACTACTCTTATACTAGATATCACCATTTAACGCCTGGCTTTACGAAGATCGCGCATTTTACTCCAGATTTCGAGTGTTTGTTCTTTGTTACCATACGTGTACAGTAGCTACCAGCAACAGAGGCTGCCATCATGGCAGCGATTTGGCGCTGGTCGCTGTTTATTTTATTATTTAATATAGGCATGCCGAAATACGACGTGCACGACAAATTCTTTATTTGTGACCCATCTGATGACGGCCTGTGTAACGGCAAGTACATTTTGGCTAAATAACTGCCTAACCCTTCATTAGCTAGGCGGCTAATGAACTATACGTGTAAAACTAGTAGGCTATTCTAATTGAAAATAAGGTAAGGTAAGGTAAACAGTGAGCCTGATCCTAGATCAGCACCTACAATCAGCTCCATCGTGGAAGTGACATGTCCGTTAAAGTCTCTATGAGTTACGACCGCTGCTTATACACTACAATACAGTACATTCCATGCAGGAGAATAACCCTAGTAACCAAAAATATTTCAAAATATTGTCCTTATTATTTCTGATTCTTAAACAACAACACCCTGTATGTAAACTATATGTGACAAGGTCATTTTGCTTACCTGCCATCTCTGAATGATAATCATAAATATGACAGCCACCTAAGGAACAAACCGCTTGAAAATGACATTTGCCAACCCTTTGGGGCACTTAAATTGTTAGCTTTAAATGTTGGTGAACTTTTTCTAGCTAGCTTACTGTCATTTTCAGACCATTTGTTCCTTAGAAGCTAGTTATGTATCTATATCTTTAGAAAAGAAATACTAAATATAAATAAATGAGTATCAGCTACAGCATGTATGAACATCATGTATATAAGAACGGAGTGATATCAGTAGCTTTACTCAGCAAAATGTCTCTTTTCCACAGTCCTGAAGTTCAGATGGGAGGACATACCGCTCTCCCCCACTGAATCTGTAAGTACATTCAAGTAGATACTGATTGTCCAACAGAGGTGAATGTGTGTCTTTGGAGATAAGACCTCTGGGAATATATACTTCTCCAATGCCAGTACACCACTAGTTGATTTCTGAGTTTCTGTGAGCTCGTCAGCCTCCAGCAATGGCAAAAAAAAAAACATAGTTCATTGTATGTTACAAAGTTGCTTTGCATATAAAGTACCTTTTAACCTGTCATTGTAATCAGAATGCATGTTTGAGGAGGGGGCACTGCGTGATTAAAAACGGTATCTCTTTTTTCAATTCAGGAAAAGACCGATGACAAAATGAAGAACGCTGCTGACTTGCACAGTGACATTTGCCTCCCAGAAGATAAGCATAAGGTGGAAGTTTGCTTGGAGGCAGAACGCCCACTTGCAGGTGATTGGATTGCACTGTTCCTTTTAATATGAACATTTCTCAATGGTAGGGTGCACATTTTGTCATGTTTTAATATCTAAAACTGTATGTCTGGTTTCTCTTGTTTCAGATAATTCCTCTTACAAACAGGAAGAGGATCAGTCCCTGCCCGGAGCTGTTAAAAGTATTTTCCATCTGGCTCAAGAAATTGTAAGTTTTGACAGCATTTTTTGTTTATCTAATGGTTAGAATTAATTGTAGCTTAAACTGGGTTTTGTAACAAGGAATTCACTCTGCATTGCTGATCATGGAAATCCCATTTAGTATTTACCCCAAAAATAATCTTAGTGAATAAGTGTGTGCCTTTTCATTCATCATTTTGCTGAATTATAAATGTTCAAATGTGGACTGCAGAGTTTGACGAACATGGATTTATGGGGGTTATGTTTATTGATTAAGGTGGGTGCTATTGGCCCAATATAGCTCTAGTGAGCAGCTGTTTTAACCCAGACAATTCTTGCTGATTTTTGTTCAGCTGACCAACAGCCTGCTGGAGAAATGGCAGCCACTGCTCTCCTTCAGCTCCAATATCCTCATTATGGCAGCGGAAGTGCTAACAATGTTGATATTCGTCTGGCAGACGGTGCTCACTGTAAGCCATTATGTGTATTTTTCTGTTTGCTAGTCCTCTCTTCCTATTCTATCATAAAGCCTCTGTCATACCTAATATGCACAGCATTTGTCTGCATGTGTTTCAATATTTGGTATTGATGTGTTTTTCTTGTCTTTTATCTTCAGGTTAAATGCAGAAAACACCTGAGTAAGTTTTGAATATCTACTTGTATTTTGCCATTCATATTAATGATTTCTCCTTCATGTCTTGCCAACTTTCCTGAAATTTCTATTTTAAAAAAATTAAATTTCCATTTGAAATTTGTGTTATAAGTTATGGAAAAGGAAAAGGAGAGGACAGATCAGCTGAAAAGGGAGGCAAAAGCAGCCAGTAACATCAAGGCCCAGAAAAAGCACATTAAGATTCTGCAGAAAGAGCTTAAAAGCACTCAACTTTCCTACAAGGCACAGGTGAAGAAGTGCAGCCGATACTAATTCAGAACTTCTCCATCACAAGAAACAATTGTCAACTGCCAAGGGATTTTTGTGTAGGTTCTGGGAACATGTTTCATCATCATTCAGCTCGTATTTTTCCATTTCAGATCAAGGAAAAGGATCTAAAAATCCAAGAAACAGAGAACCACCTGCTGTCAGCCACCAAGGAGAACGGAGAGCTGAAGGTGAGAAACTGAAACTGACATTGTGACATTTGTCAGTATTGTTGGTGTCAGTAATGGCTACCACTGCATCTTGGTGTCTCCAGTACATTGAGAATTGTGGTTTTCTTTGAAAACCCTGGCTGAAATCATCAATGCACCTCCTTGGTAAAATTTATATTAACATTGATATCATATTTCTAAAAGCATTCAATCAAGGAACTCCATGGCCAAAATGTAGAAGTGGCAGAACAGATGGATAAACTCCATGAGTCCATCAGAAATGAGAGGGAGAACTTTAATAACCAACTCCTGGCCACTGAAGAAAAGCTGGCCACGGTTAGCAAGCTGTTCGAGGAAAAAGACCATGCTCTACAGCAGTAAGTATGAAGTAGAATTCAGGTTTTGTACGCTCATATCACTGTATACGAGGCAACAGGCACATGGATTTAAGATCCTGATGTTACTCCAATTTTAGCTGCAACTTCATTTCTGCATGACGTTCATACTAATTGTGCTTAGGCAGAAAATACTTTACTTAGTTCTGCTGTGAAAGACCCTGTGCTCTCTGTGTTGCAGGAGTCGGGCTCAGGTTGAGGCACATCAGCTTGCCCAGGAAAAGCTCAAAGACACCTATGAGCAGAGGATCAAGGAGCTCCTGGAGATGAAAAAGGAAACAGAGGACTCCCTCAATGCCAAAGTGAGCACATTTGCCTAACACTACCAATATAGGGCTCTTGCCTCACGAAAGTCATGTTTGTTACCGGTCATAGGGATTTTTTACATGAATGTAGGTCTTGGGAAGACATTTCATCATTTATTGCCTGTGTTTGCCATTTTAGATGCATGAAAAGGACGTCAGGATCAAGGAAGCTGACAGTCAGCTGCTGTCAGCAATGAGTGAGAATGGGGAACTGAAGGTGAGAAGCTGAAATTGACGTGTTTCATTTGTCAATGTTGTAAGTGTCAATTACGCCAACCACGGGGATAGAATTATATCTTGGTGTTTTTGGCACATTCAAAATTGTGACTTGCATCAAAAATCCTGGCTAAAATAGCCCACGGACCTCTATGGACCAATGTACATTTATATTCTTTCATATTTACAAAAGAGTACAATCAGGGAGCTGCGGAAACGAAATGCAGACATGGCCGAAGAAATGTACGGACTCCATACATCCATCAAGTATGAGAGGGACATCTTTAACAACCAGCTCCTGGCCAATGAGGAAAAGCTTGAGACCATCACCAAGCTGTGTGAGGACAAAGATAATGCACTACAGCAGTAAGTATGAATTAAAATACTAATCAGGGGCGGACAGGCTTTTGCACTCATGACATTGTAAATGAGGTAACAGAAACATGGTTTCAGGATCTTGTTATTTTATTTTCTATGCTACTTACATCTGTATGTAATGTTAATGCTAATTTGACTGTAAGAATGAAGATAATAATCATTTGTGCTGTAAAAGGCCCTGTACTCTCTTTTTTGCAGGAGTCTGGCTCAAGAGGAGAAACAGCAGCTTGAGTTGGCCAAACTGAAAGACATCTACGAGCTGAGGATCCAGGAGCTCATGGAAATGAATAAAGAGAAGGAGGATTTTCTCAAAGCCCAAGTGAGCACTTTCACCCAGCACTACTAATAATCACAGGGCAGTCATCTTCAAGATTAACATTGGTTCACATTCTATGAGCGATTTCACATATCAGATATTCTGTTTACTGTCTCTCCCCAGATCAAATTTCATCAGAAAAGGGCGCAGGAAAATCTGGTAAGAAAAATAAAATCACAACTGAAAGAAAGTGCTCTGATGTATTGAGAAAATACAGAATATTTATCCCTTTTTGTTTGCGTCCAGATGGCTGCATGCGAGTCCCAAAGAGCCCTTGAGGAAGAGAGGGAGGAGATGGCCAGTTTTCACAAGCAGTGAGTTCAGTAGCCAGTGGATTTAATTAAATGGATTACTTATGAGCATTGGGCTGGGTCATGGCTAAGAATGGATTATTAAGTGGTAAAAAGGTGTCAGTTTAAAAGCTCAGTGCTGTCAGTTGAGGTATTGAGTGTATTCAAGGGACTTGAATACAAACTTCTATTACATCCTACTGACTGAGATATATGGTGAATATATTTGTGTTAGGTGTAAGGTATCTGAATGGTGAACTTTTATCATAATGATAAGTCATCACTTAATTTAATTTAATCTTTGTTATGAAGATTGCTCTAAAGCGGTGAGCATTCAATAAGATTTTGTAAGGAGAAAATAACCCTATGTTCTCTGTTTTGCAGGAAACTGTATCGGGAGGGTTTTGAAAGGCGCAAGAGGGTGGACTCATCATTTTGGAAGGAGCAGCATGAAACCCAGGGCTCCAAGCAGAACCATGTGAGAAAGTTCAGCCAGGACTCTATGCAAGACTGTAGCTGTCCTGTGTTATGTTATTCTATAGAATTGTATTCCTCTAATTCCTCTAAACTCTTAATAAGGATTTTTAATGGATTGTCCACAAGCAAGACAAAATATTAATGTTTCCCTCTTTCCTTCCAATTAAAATGGTGTGCAGCAGAAGGAGCCTGAGAGGAAGGGAGGAGAGGGCCAGCCAGCATTCAGAAGGAGCAGACAGAGAAGACCTCGCAAAACCCCAGATTATTACCAGCACTGTGACAGATAGATGAATTAATTATTAAATGAATAAAAATAAAACAATATTTGAAATAATTGAAACAAAACAGAAATATTGTGTTGTCTTTGCAAAGACTTTTCAGAAAGTATCATTCCAGTAATAGAAAACACTGTCAACAACCCTCTAGATTGTCACCTAGTCTGATTGAACTTTTGCTGCATCATATGATTTCACATAATATCAGTTATCTGTGGGTTGTGAATTCAATTGCTGTCTTTCATGCAAGGAAATTATTTCTTGAAAAAATAAAGACCATTCAAACATTTTTTTCAGTCAGTAAACTAGCTGGATTAGCTGGGCAGTTGGTTAAAAAAACCTCAGGCATTGGTAGCCAGATAGTGACTAGAATTGCTGATTTACAGAATGTCAGTCAATAGAAATTACCATCTCAACTATTAAGTAAAAAAAAATACTCTGTAGGGTACTTTAGATGCCCATTTTGGTCTCTGGTTGCATATGCTCCTGTTCAAGATGATCAACCTAGAATAATTTATGTAACAGTTATGATTCCAGTACTCATGCAAGCAGTATAACAAAGCAATCGGAGCAAAACAAACCAGAGTAATATCTAAAACACATCTGCAAAGGAGCTTGGTCATTTTTCAGATTGGCCTCAATATGCTGTACACCATAATCACAATTCACACACTGTAGTATGTTGGATATTAAAGCCAGGAGACACTAAACCCATTCATGGTGAAAAGAAAAACGATCCCTATTTGTCTTCATTTGTTGTGCCCAGGATAGCCTATCAGACACCAGCAGGAGAAAATATTCATGAAGAGGGTCTTTGTCAATTAGCTTTTCATATCTAGCAAACCACTCCCTTGACACTTAGAATGTGGCACAATTATGAATTGTGAGGTGTGGGGAAGCTTTGATGTTGATATCAATGCCAAAGGATATTCCAACGCTACTTGTCAACCCCAAGCACCTTGGACATTTTAAGGCTGACAGTCCAGTTAGGCATGCCTGCGTGTTGGGTATAAGCTTTCAAAATCTTTAACTGCACCCTCAAATGGGGACAGAGAATTCACAAGAGGAGATCACAGGACTAGTGGTCTTTCCCTCTTCTCTATTCTTTATCCTACCCCTCCTCTACTACCTAGCTATGATGCCTTGCAAATGTAAATGCAAATTCCATGTTGTGAGTTTTTTCCCCTGTTGCTGTAAACTCAAATATTTCGGTTTTATGAAACTCTTGCTGGCCTCCCGCTCCACAGGGCGATGTCTTTGCTGAGCTGTTGGTTCAGGCTCAGCTGCTCTACACTGCTGGAGTTTTGCTTCTGTTCCTCCAGCCCCTGGAACCACTCTTCTCCAGCTCACACAAAACGGTGCTGCTTGCCTTGTTTCTCAGTTGCTCTCTGGGCCTCACAATTTTTTAACCAAATCATGATAGTTACCAGCAACAGACAGAGTCATAACCCAGGTTCTAACTTGACTCTCCACCAACAGCACAGCTTCTGGCCCCTGGGCCTCTCCTCTCCCAGTTCCCCCCCAGCCTGCCCTGGCCCATCATCCACCACTGGCTGGTTACCTCTCCTTCCCAGCCCCCGTGACATGCGGTGGAACAGCCTGTCTGCACACAGCCATTGAAACAAATGTTGGAGAAAAAAGTGTAAAAGTATTTTTTATGAATTTTATTTTTTACAAAATCACCTCCTGTATTTTGTTCGTTTTGTTTTGGTTGAATCCTCTGTCTGTTTTATATTGCTCTGATGTGACATCAGCTCGTTTAAAGTTTTATTTCTGTTAGGTAGGCTACGCACAATGTACCGCCTGTTTATAAATGTGTTAAAGTTTTTTTTTTTTTTTAATGGTCAGCTGTCTTAGAAATGATATATACTGAATGTAAAAAAAAAAATCCAGTCGTGCACTGTGTTCTATTGTGAAGCTCTGTAATATGTTAATTATTTTTAATTGTATTCTGACATAAAATTGCAAAGCTAATTTGCTAGTTAGCCTAGCTTAATTAGTGAACTAGTTAGCTGTTAACATCCATTAGAGGGTTAAGTGTATTCTAAAAAGTCCTTCTTTGGGTGTGTATTTGAATGTGTTTGATTTCTGATTGGAGAGCGAATGCAATGTTGCCCATGTGAGCAGGTATGGTGTGTCAAAACAAATCAGAGGTAGCCTATAAGTTGAGTGTAGCTACGTTGCCTGGCGATATTACAACGAAATCGTTTAGGAAGACAGTATTGTTGTTCGATTCATACATAATTGATTTAAATGTAATAGATAATATAATAAGGACTATAAAATACGTTATATTAACTTATAGTTACTAAATTATATTATCTATAATGTAAATTAATAAGTTTATTAAGAAAATGATTTATATTGGTAATGGTCATTGCATGTCTTTGTTTAAATAAGAATGTTAATGCAATGGTCCCTTTAAATATTTTTGATGTTTCTTATTTATTATTGTAATTGATACCATATTGAAACTATATATATGATCCTCATACATATTCTGGAGTCAATATATAACATAATGATCCTATATACTTTAAACAATTATTATTAAATATTATTATATGAATAAATAATAATGATAATAATAATAATATTAATATTAATAACAATAATAATAATAATAATAATTATTATTATTATTATTATTATTACTATTATCATTATTATTGTTATTATTTATTCATATAATAATATGAACATTTTTATTAGTATTTACCATATAAATGTATATAGGATTGTATTGTACTAGATAAAAGTTTTATTTTTATGAATGCCACATAATCATAGTAGTGAATCATGAATATATACAACAGATTGTATTGAAAAGGAAAATAATATAATAGATAAGTAACACTGTCAAGGTGATACACTTAAGCCAACCCACTGGTCCAGCTGATCAACCTCCACATATTTAATGTAAAAACTGGGTTTTGTTTGTATAGTAAAGTTTGGGTTGTGTTTGTGTTAAAATTCAGAAAGTGATTGTCTGCTTAAGATTTCAGGTTGTGTTTAGTATCAAAAAGAGCTATGACAATAAGAGTGAGTGATGAGTGTTTTGCTCTGTCGCTCCTACCAGGGGTGGCCTAGAGACACTGAACAGAGGGAAGATATCGAAATTCACACTCTGAGGGTTGCTGTAGATTGGGGATGTGCTTGGTTGGGGTGAGGACTCTCCTTTCGTAACTGTCATCCAGACATATACTCCCTGCATACACTGACACACAATATAAAGTGCATACTACTGCTCCATTCACTCAGCTGTTTTGGTGTGTCCGCGTTGCTCTGTCAGTGATTTCACCTGTCAGATCTCATCTCATGAAAAGCAAACAGGAGAACTGAGTGAGAAATGGCGTTATTTACTTGGTGATTTGATGTCTTATATTATAACCAATAGAGGAATGGATTCAGTATCTGTATCCTGGTGCACTGTGGGACTTGTATTACATGTCGTTGCATTGCCTTGTGTATGTGTCGGAGGATAGTGTGCACCATGCCCAACACCCCTGCACAAGAGCAGATGCTGTTGTGGTTGGGCATGTTCAAGTGGCATTAACAAGCAGCTGGGTGGGAAAAAATACTAAAATAATATTGTGTTATATCTGGAAATAGTCAAAGCACAGAATAACAGCAAAATTCCTCTTGCATCATTTCCTTTATCAAAGCACAAAGGGATCGTATCACAATGACTGTAATGAAAACAGACTGGGATCCAAGAGTGGTCAACCAGGTTTAATGACGCAAAGCAAAATCGTAGTCAGGGACAAAACAGGTCAGTAACAAGAAGCAGCAGTACAAAATCAGATCCGAACACGAGCAAGGTCCAAAAAACAGGCAAGGGGTCAAAACCAGTAAAAAAAAAAAAAAACCACAGAAAGGCAGAGAGCAGGCTCAGTAGTGCTATAACAAACAATACGTCACAATGAGGCAACAGAAACAGAGTCTTTAAGTAGCCAGGACTTGATTGAGGAATGAGTCACAGGTGCCCTTGATGAGTGGGTGTGGTTGAGCTGGGCTGAACTGGGCGTGGCTGAGCTGGCTGACTGGGAGAAGGTGTGACAATGACTGAACAAAATTAAACATTTAAGCATGTTCATCATCAATTGTTGACTGTGACGAAATATGAAATTGAAAGCATATGCTAAAAAAATAAATGTTGATCATATCTTATCAAAAATTGGGAGAAAAAATTCAGATAAATGAACCAAAAATCCTGGCATGTCTAGTTGTATACCCTTCCGTATATTTTTCATGTCTGGTCCATGCTGGGTATCTCACAGTCTCCCCTCTCACAGATCCAACGCTTGCGCTCGTAACATGGTTCGTCATTCAGCATCTGGTTCTTCATCTCGCCACAGTCTTCTTCACCTGAATTGTTTGGCTCCCCTGGATTCCACAGTCTGGAGGAGAGTTTAAAAATCTGTCCATCAGTGTAAGACGATGAGGAGAAGAAAAACAGACACAGCAATCTGCCGCCTGTCCTAACTTCGCCCTGTACCAATGGTGTGAGATTCTGAATACAAGCATGCAGAAATACATTGGGGCTGATCATTCATTCAGCACCAGACACACTGATAATGACAATAAGAAAAGTCCCCATTGTGGTTCATTCCAGTAAGAACCATTTCAGAGAATGGCGTTGCATTCAAAGACTGTGGGTCAATGTGCAAGGAACACAATGTACGTTACTGGATGTCTGTGTGGGTCGTTGTTATGGGATGTGTCTCTCCGGTGACATGTGTCTGTCAGCGCTCACCCGTTACTGTTGTCAGCTGAACTCCCATCCAGCCACTTCCAGGTTCCCTCAGTGCCGATGTCATTCAGTCCCAGCCAGTACCTGTCAGACTGGACTATACTTGCAAGGAATGCCTGAAGACAGAAAATCCATGGTAAAATGTGATCACCCACAGAAAGGACGGTATGAACAACTCAGTTAAGGTGGCCTTCAACTTCAGCCTCAAGATAAGGCTTTGTCTTACAGCATATGCAGAGATGAACCAATCTGACACAGAAGGCTTTTTTGGCTTTGTGTGTTGGTACATTCATTAGCAAGTTAAAGCGCTCTCATTCACCGATTTCGAAGACCACAGTCTAACAGTGCCGATCCACGAGAGACAGGCTCTGCTGTAGCCATTAATTTGAAGCCTCTTTCCTTCTCTCACTCACCCTCTGTTCCTCTGTCTTCACCATAGCAAGAGTGGAATCCATGGCCACACAGTGCTGTCTAGCTGTCTCCCAGGATCCAAAGCTCTGAGAGAAGTAGTAACATCGGCCACCAAACTTCCACCACCCTGACTTCTGCTTACAACCTAGTATGTGTATGTGTGTGTGTGTGTGTGTGTGTGTGTGTGTGTGTGTGTGTGTGGTGTGGGGGAAAGAATAGAGAGAGAAATAAGAAAGAAACTTGGTTAACCAACTGAGACAGAACAGTATTTGACAGAGATGTGGAAATTCATTAAATGAAAATAACTGAAGCATATCAGAGAGCAAGAAACTTATCTAACGTGTCCTGATGTTCAAAAATTTCCTCATGTTATTGATGACTATTTAAAGATAATATAACTGCACAGTACTGTTCATCCATAATTTGTTATTTGACATGCCGAGCTACTGAAAATATGTATCTTCATGCCAGTAAAGATGAGTTTTTGAAACTGAAGAGATTATGCTACACTACGGTGGTATGGACATTTGTGCAGATTTTATTCCTCTCACTGACTGGTTTTCACAGTGTTCTCCAGATCTTTCATTTTCTTTTCAGTTTGGGAGTTGACATCTTTCCCTGAAATGCAAAAAAGATGCACCGAATCAGTTTTAGTTTGTTTAAATGCAAAAATCAGTGCATATTCTTCCCCAATTCAATGAGTCAGTTTACCAATAAGTCAAATCTACAAATAGATAGAAGCAGCTACGGCCAAAGCAGGAAAGCAAACCTCAGACTGGCTTAGGGGACCCCAGTCTTGTCACAGCAGCGGAGTCCTCAGGATATTAGAAAGACAGTATCACAAATATTGGCACATATTGAAGCACAAGCAACAACATGAGCAACATTGCCTACTCTGTATGTCAAACTTACATGCTTATAAGTATGCTTATATACATAGTATAAAATGAATTATGAAACAAGAATAAACAATGGTAAGGTTACTGTATAATAGCAATAACCTTACCCTTGTTTATTCTTGTTTCATAATTCATTTTATACTATGTATATAAGCATAGCACATGCATGATAACTTCTCAAGGCATAATTGCACAAACTTCTTTCTATTTGTTTGTATTTTATATTTTATATTTATTTATTTTATTCAATTTATTCTTTTGTTGTTTGGATGTTTGCCGGACGGTGCAGTCGTGACACTCAAATTTCCCTTCGGGATTAATAAAGTATTTCTTATTCTTATTCTTATTCTTAAACACTAGAGCAAGAGGTAAGAAATATAGATAAAAGGATGAAGTTAAAAAAGGTTTGAAATCAGTGCATTGATGTTGATTCAAAAGTATTGCAAATCACACACAACAGTACGTTTGCTGCATTGCAAAATTCGTTACAACAGAGTCTGCTGAATGGCTTAGCTATACATATTCTGATTCTGGTGAAGTGCATCTCATTCAGTTCAGTGTATAAGGAGCAGGTGAACAGAAAGGTTTGTAAAGGAACAGGAAGGAAAGAAGGGGGGGGCAGATGGAATCAGAACAAAGCAGATGAAGGGTGAAAATACAGAGATGAGAATATTGTCAGACTGATCATTAAAGTCTCACTAACCAACATCCCGGATGTTTTGAAGGAGGTCTTCCTTGGTCTTCTCTGCTTGGGAGTTGATCTTTCCCACTGAAGTCAAGTCAAAAAGCCAAAAACAAATAACAAAAATGAAAAAAAAAATTAAAACTGTCTTTCTTTGTTTATGTCAAGAGAAAGGTATTTAAAAAAAAATGAAGCAAAAACTCAAACTGACCCTCAGATTTCAGCAGGGTCTCCAGTTTCGCCATGGCGGCAGAGTGCTGAGAGTCTACACACGTCACAGTGAGAATGTACAGGAAGGAGGAACGTTTAGGGTGACAAAACAACTCTGACTGACAATTACAGACACAGTGAAAATAGCTTTTAACTACTGAACATGTATGTCATCACAGAAAGGCAGTTATTT
Source organism: Megalops cyprinoides (assembly GCF_013368585.1). Taxonomy (NCBI): domain Eukaryota; kingdom Metazoa; phylum Chordata; class Actinopteri; order Elopiformes; family Megalopidae; genus Megalops; species Megalops cyprinoides. The sequence continues at coordinate 8,732,152 of NC_050583.1, read as the reverse complement.
GGGGAAACAATGCTTTCTCCTTCTCTTGATCTCAAAAAGATGATTTTAGTTAGGTATCTGTCTGATAAATATGAAATGGAAAACAGACCTTCTGATCTGAGCAGGGACTCCAGATTCTTGATGGCATTGGATATATTGGTATCTGCAGGTAATTTTACAAAAAGATTATTTGGAGTGGAATTTTCCAGAACATACAGCTTCCATCCTCTGGATGTTAAAAACACTGTTCTCATGAGACACGATTCAGATCATTTAGTTGAAGTCAATGCCAAGCTGGCAGAATAGGTGAGACCTTTTACTAAACACACCTCTGGTCAGATAATAGCATTTTTTTTTTCATAAAACACTGTTCTTGCTTTGGTAGAGGCAATGCAGTTTCCTTCACAATTCGTGAAGGAATGAGGAATGATGTATATACCAACAGCCCAGCACCATCGGGCGTAAGGGCGCCTGGCACCTGGATGTATAGTAAAATACCTCACATTACAAAATATACCCCACATGATCAGACTTATCCTGAACTTCCCACTTTCCCTGAATGTGGATCTGTCCTACACCACTGAAAAACCTGATTCTCATGAAGTGCATCTCATTCCGCCCAGTGTATAAGGTGAACAGAAAGGTTTGTAAAGGAACAGGAAGGATAGAGAGAAGGAGAGAGGGGGAAGGACTGTCTTACTGAATTGGAATCAGAATGAAGCAGATGAAGTGAAAATAATACATAGATGTGAATAATATTGTCAGATTGATTATTAAAGTCTCACTAACCAACATTCTGGATGTTTTGTTGGAGGTCTTCCTTGGTCTTCTCTGCTTGGGAGTTAATCTTTATCACTGATGCCCAATCAAATAGCCAAAAAAGGAAAACATCAACGAAATATTAAATTAAAACTGTCTTTCTTTTTTAAGAAACTCAAACTGGCCATCAGATTTCAGCAGAGTCTCCAGTTTCACCATGGCGACAGAGTGTTGAGAGAGAGAATGTACAGGAAGGAGCGTATAGGGTGACAAAACAGCTCTGACTGACAATTACAGTCACAGTGAAGGCTACTTTTAACTACTGAACATGGAGACGTAAGTCTTCACAGAAAGGCGATTATTTGGGGAAAACAATACATTCTCCTTCTCTTGATCTTCAAAAGATGATTTTCCCCAATTAGGCGGGTATCTATCTGTTAAAGAAGAATTGGAAGACTGACCCTCTGATCTGAGCAGGGACTCCAGATTCTTGATGGCATTGGATATATTGGTATCTGCAGATAATTTGACAAAAAGATTATTTGGAGTGGAATTTTCCAGAACATACAGCTTCCATCCTCTGGATGTTAAAAACACTGTTCATCATGAAGCATGATTCAGACAGTTTAGTTGAGGTCAATGCCAAACTGGCAGAATATCCAAAGCTGTTCACCAAACCCACCTCTGTTCAGCCAGAAACATTTTTTTTTGTAAAACATTATTCAGGTGATATAGTTCTTGATTTGGTGCAGGCAATGTGGTTTCCTTCACCATTTGTTTCATGAGGAACGGCATCTAAATAAACAGCACAGCGCCATCGGGCAGTGAGATGGGAAAACAACACAGCAGACCTAGTGCGTTCAGCTTCGACTCCAAGTCGGCCATTTTCTGTGCGAGAGCAGCGTGTGCAGGGCCTGAAACTGAAGCAGCAAACACCAGCCATCACGTCAGGTGACCCCAGACACTGAGCATCACTGCCACCTATGATCTCATGAGCCAGACTGTCTACCAATGCTGCCTTAAGACTTTGAAATCTCATGTTGGAAAGAGCACTGAGCACCAATGTATGAGACTTGCTACATGAACAAAAGCTGTTGATTAATATCATTATCTTGTCATCCTAGGTGAAATAACCTGAAATGTCTTTATCTGAGAGAGCGCTATAAATTCTTGTCTAGTTTGTGTGTTTGGTCAATGCATGTAAATAAATTTCTTCCTTTGGGAAAATACAATTGTTCAATTCTGTTCTAATCTATGCTGTATATTGTATACTCTATAAAATGACGCCACTCTCCTGGCCAGGTGCCTTGGAGAGCCAGCACTGTAACTGTGCCCCTAGACATCAATGACTGGTGTGACTGATCTGTCATTTTTAATGGACCACAGGCATATACAGATGCAGTAAAACCTTTTCTGTGGGAAAGAGAGAATCACCTTGAGCTTTGAACGAAGAGACGTCTGAATCTACTTTCTGTACCTCTGCGGAGATCTGGAAGTCTGGACATTGCACAAGCATCACAAAACAAACAGAAAAACAAGAGAATCAGTGCAGATACACCACATACATATACACTGTCTTGGTACAGTATTACCACTGCTTTCCAGGAGTCTCTAACCACTTTTTTCCCAGGATCAGGAAGTAATTTCCAGTATTTTTATTTATTTTCTCTGGTTTTTGTTTTTTCTTTTTCAGTCACTTTGGAAAAAAATATTATGTTTACTGCTTTCAACTGTAAAAATGTATTCAAACAAAAAAAGACTGAAAGATTGATTGATATATGTAATAAAAGTTTCGTGTTTCTCCACATGTTAGCATTGATGATTAGCATAGATGATCTCATGATTTTGGTTACCTTTCATATCACCTTGATATCATAAGACACAACTTAGCATTTTGACCATTTTTTTACATTCAAAAGCCTAAGTATCTGTGATCTCTGTACAGATCTTTCTGTAATATCAGAGTCCAGAGTAAGGTAAGGTAAGGTAACAAAAATATTGTTTTATGACAGCCTCAATGAACCACTGTAATTCACAGATATTTGTAGCACTGTTCTTCTGACACCTTGTGAAATTTCAGAAACGCAACAAAATACAACATAAATTAACGCAATACAGCATATTAATAGAATAGTTTGGAACACAATTTAACATGATAACATTTCAAAATTTTGACAGAGAGACCATTCCATGAACGAACTTTCCTTGATCTGTGGGGCTTCTACTGTTTTTCAGTCATGGTTAATGATGTATGACTACATGTACTCTAAAATAAATGTGCTCTTTATATTTCAAGCCACATTACTTCTGCTGCTCTGTGAACTTCAACAAGATTTCTAAATAAATATATAAATATATATATATATATATATATATATATATATATATATATACATGCTGTATACTGCACTGACTCACACTTGAATGCTCCAGTGCACAGTCCTGCAATTAGAAGCACAAGGCAGATGCCTCCCAAGAAGTGAAGAGCACAGTGATTACTTCTCGGGCCTGTTGGGGCAAAACAGTGACAGTTTAGTCACAGAAAGATACTTTTGTTCATCAAGAAATGTGTAAAATTTACACCGAGACCCCGTCTGCTTAACCACATTCATCCTCCTGTGTGCAGGGCAAGCATTTTAAATTACATTACAGTTACTCATAAGATGCTGTCATCAGGAGCAATTGCCTATCTTATCATTTTTTCATGTTATATGTTATTTTTACATGATATGAATTTACACAGCAAGAGATTTACTGAAGAAAATCTGGTCAGCTTTGCCCAAGGATAAAACAACAGTCCAACTAGGAATCAAACGGGTAACGTTTGGATTACAAGCTTTTTCCCTTTGCCACTAAACCACACAACATTACTACAACAATGAAATTACAAAGACATGGAAATATTACCCCCACATACAAGAATTAAGGTTTAAATGAAAAGTACCTTCTCTGTGCCTGCCTGTTACTTCTTCCTGGTCATAACTCATGATCATTTCCTGGTCACTGGGGGTTACCCCGAAATTAAACGCATCAGCTGAAACATAGTAATAATGAAGATAAAAACAACACTACTACCACTAATAAAAGTAGTCATAATAATCACAATGTCAGTTCCTGTGCTGAGAGGCAGAAATAACTGTGAAGCCACCACTGTTGTGGAATTTCTACACACACGGCTTCACAACATCACCCATAGCCCTGTGAGGACAATGCATTTGCAATGCAATACTGACACTCAAAGTGCACTGTGCCGACCACAGAAGCCTCCGCACTAATTACACTGATCCTGCAGGTCCTGTACTCTTTCAATAAGATATGCCTTCTCAGAAAATGATGACACCTGTAGCATCTTGTACGGAGCTTTTTCTCAGGTTTAAAAGCAGTACCTGGGATGTGCCCTTGCTGTCTGATTTCTGCCATCTCCTGCTGCACAGTGAAGACGTTCCCATAGATACCATCTGCCATGATGCCTCTGTGGTCCTCCTGTGGCCCTCAGCTCGCCCGGTCCTCTCGCCGTTCTCTCCACTCGGGTCTCTGAGCCTCTGTCTCTAAATGAAACTTTCGCCTTAGCCCCAGCCCTGTGCTTCGCGTTCTCTGTGCTGGGGTGAGTGACACGCTTGGTCGGCCAGGCATGATGACACCACACACCTGGCAAGACTGCAAACACTCTTATGCCAACAAACATACTTTTTGGTCACTGCATAATTTAATTTGTATCATTTCATAGTTTTGATGTATTCACTATTATTCTAAAATTTGAAAAGTAGTAAAAATAAAAATTAAGGTGTGTCAAAACTTTTGACTGGTACTATATTATATATTTTCACCATTATTTTTTTTTTTAAATTTCTGCAGCTGAGATTAAGGTTTTATTTTTTGATCAGAGTACAATGAAGAGGCCTGAAAAAAATCAAGGTTTAATCTTTACAATTCATTGAAAATAAACAGGCTTTGGTCTTGATGGCGAATGCTGAAAAGCTTTTGTTAGAATGAAACACAATAAAGGAATGAAATCAATAAATAAAGCTAGCTGACAGCCTCTCTGTTTGATAAAGTGTGTGTGCCAAACGTTGTACCAGCTTCAGCATTTCACTGTGGGGTAGTGGATGGGGCAGAACATGGATTTGACCTGGCAATAATGTATTAGTAGTCGAAGTTATGGGACTTTGGGATATGGACAACAGATCTACATGTCCTGTCCACCCCCAACCCTAACCACCGTTTAGTGTAACACTCACATTCTGATCCAAGATCAGTTTCTGAAGACAGGATGTGCCTACGTTTGCAGGTGTTATAAGTGTCACTTATGGGTATTTATTAGTGCTGCTGTTTAAAAAAGTAATTGATTTCTGAATTACTCCATTTGGTAAATCGCACCATATTATGTACCACAGTACATAAATGAATAGAAAGTGAAAACACACTGCATTAATAAAATTAGCAAATACTTCTTTGGTTTTCCATATTAGTAGCTTTTAAGCCATCTAGTGATAATGTTGAGCGACTGGAGAAGGAACGGATACTGCATGCCATCTGAAAATCTTTCAGATGCAACTTATGCCTACTATTTGTTAGTTAAGCATATGAAAACTGTTATAAAACCTTGATCAGCTTCAGTTTGGAATGTGAGCAGGACACGAGATTCTGGACATTGAACAAAAAATGACCTGAAAACGGGCAATAAGGTGCATGGAAAAATAATTTCTCATACCAGAAGAATATGGACGATGTGTGTCTTCTGATTTCCATGATGTTGTTATGGCATGTAAGAAGCCTAATGTTTATTTATTTATGTTAATGTATAGTAATATTATAAGACAGTCACCTCTAAAAGTTTAGTTTTATGTCCAAATGTCAAAAAGTACCATTACTGTATTAATGCTATTAGAAGTTTTTTTTTTTCCCATGTGTACACATATGATCAACAGGAGGAATGACATGATAGAAAGAGTCACCAACTGTCCCATTCATTAAGATGGAATAGAGTACAAAGAGACACTCTGGTATCAGGGTGGAAGAGTAACTAGGCAATAAAATCACAATCATGTGACCATTTATACTCAAAAGGGTAATCCATGCTGACCTTGGAGAGACCTAGTGGGATCAGATATTTGTAGAACACCATGACACTCCTCTAATGACTATCCATTGCTTTTCATAATTTTTCATTAACCTGGATCAACCCCTAAGTGTCATTGTGTTGACCACAACAACAACAGCTCTTAGTTTTTCTCAATATAGTCAATGTAGTCTACGAAGCAAATGAATAATGTATTGTAGTAATATTCAGCAGATAGCCTATTGATGTGTGACCAACTTTGAGAAGACTATTCATGGGGCAAAACACCTCAATGTAGAAAGTCCGAAAGTCCCTCTCCACAGGAAACACAAAACCCATCTGGAGACCATCAACAATCTGATAAATCCTTGTGTATACCATTCCACTAAATTCATATTTCACTCCAGCTAGGGAGTTTTCACAAAACCATTTGACCTTTTGACCTACTATGGCCACTGTCTCTAACCATGGTGGGCGCGTTTCCCAAGTTTTCCTATATAAAGCAAAACGGAGACACATAGCACTCCGAACCGGAGAGAAAGGCACTGACTTCCTTCCTGTCTCATTGAAGCCCGGTAAAAGAATGGCTGAACAGACATCTTTGTCAAAATCATGTGACTATTGAAATACTCTGAAAGCAAAGATACACACATCCGTAGGCTGATGTGAATTATAATCAGTTTATGTAGACTAGTAACACGCTTACAATCTGACCAAATAACAACCATGTAATGTATGTTATGTATTACATATAAAAATATAATGGTCACTTGTTGAGGGATGGGCCACTTAAATTTAGCAGCAGGTGTATAAAAGAGAAGTCATAGACCCATAAACATCAAAATGCATTAAAAAAAAAAATACACAGAACATGTTAAACTTGATTTCACATCTAGTTATCCTCACTGGTGTCCTCACTATTGTCATGGGTGTGGTTTCTGTCTTCCTTTTCACTATTCGCAGTATTCATGTTCTTCTGTTCTTTCTCCTAGTGAACTTTGAAAAGCGGCAAAAAGATACCAATTGCACGTTTCCCCCCTCTGTTAGAGACAGCCTCACTCGTTTCCGTTGAATCGAATTTTGGTGTGTGCGTACCTGTCTACAACTACAGTACCCGCATGTGGGCACTTGATGGCGCTAAAGAGTTTCAGGGGAATAATCGTCTTGTTTTTTTTTTTTTACTCAAGGTGCATCGGCATCGCTATAGGTTGCTACAAAACAATTCCAAATTTAACTTGCAGAATTGGTACAATATTTTAAGTTTTGACAAAATCTGTTTTAAAAAAAGTGAGTAGACCACCAAATGACAATTGCAAAAGGCCCCAATTTCACATACACCGCCATTAAATTCTGCTTCTGTAACAGATGCCATTTCATGCACTGTTGCACTGAGTCGACGTAAGTTTTAATAATGTATGCTTCAGATTTTTAATATTTAAAAAAAATAATAATTTTGGTATTATTACTCTCACTTAGATGTTTTAAACTTATTTAAATAACTTTTGAAATAAGAATAATATTTTTATTTATCTGGAGTCAAAGGTCACGGATCGTCATAGTTCCGTCACTGGGGATTCCAGCTAAACTGAGCCTATATCCCAGGTAGTTCTGCTGTGAACAAGCACCCGCAGATATTTTATCATACTCTGACGGGATTTTTAAGATGTGTTGTTTTAAATGAGATTTCAAATGTTAATTTATGTATTCTGAACAACACAATACAAGTATTTCGATCCGTTTTCAAATTTGTTATTCCCTTGTGAATTATAAGAATTGTAAAGTCTCGCGCTGCATAGTAACGGATTATATAAGGTGGTAACAGTTGTACACGATCTAACAGTTAGCCAGATAAGTGGTACATATATTCCTGCCTTGTAATGAATATAATTTTTGAACATATTACTGGGCTTCTATCCCCCAGAACCTAAAGTGCCCTTTGAGAGAAATAAAAAAGCAAGATAGCTAGCTTGCTAGCTGTGCTTATAGGCTTTTTTTTTTTTTTTTTTTTTTTTTTACAATTGGTGATAGAAATATGCTGGGTTATGTTACATAGTGTGGTAGTGCACCTTTACTGCGCAAAGCAATTCGTATAAAAAAGCGTAAGGAACCTAACTAGCTATATTGACGTGATGAAGTGTTCTGAATGGCACGTTATTTAATCAGTGACGGTTATAGTGAATTATGCTTCTCCTCTTATATGAGATGTAAGTATCTGATTATATTTTAAAATGAGCATGTGTATAATACACAGGATGATATGCATTTTTTACGATCATTGGCACTCGATGATACCATCGAGTTTCATACAGGGGGTGGCCAAGGCTACTTCAGGGGGTCCATACACCATGACAGAAAATTAGTGTAACCCTAACCTGGCATCTAAGGAGCATGAATGAATCCCATGATTGCTGATTAGAGGTAGAAGTGATAATTCACTTAACCTGGAGTTCTTCAATATGGCAGATAGTGTGGTCCACTAGGGTTACTTCACTACAATTCTTTAACATACTATGAATAGCCAGTGTCTCTACCTCAGAACTGCAGCTCAATTTCTTTCTCTCTCTCTCTCTCTCTCTCTCTCTCTCTCTCTCTCTCTCTCTCTCTCTCTCTCTCTCTCTCTCTCTCTCTCTCTCTCTCACACACACACACACACACACGCACACTGTACTGTACTCACATACTGGAGAGACTTGGGTCACTCTGTTTTCATGAATATATAATCTGGGTCTATAAGTGTTGAACATCCAAAATATTTTCAGAAAGTAAAGCTCAAGCACCAAGGAGGTAAGATAGCATTTGTGTGTGACATAATTTGCATAGTTTATTTATGGAAGTAAATTTATTTAAAAAAAAAACTGAAATTTGACATACCAGGTATGACCAAGTATGGACCTATCTGATCCACCCAAGTCAAACAATATGTTTTTTTCTGTCTGACTGAAAATACAAGATATACCTGCACAAAATATTATCAAGCAGAAATAGACTTGAAAAAGAAAAATAATTTTGGTTCCCACCAATATTACAAACTTAAACAATGTTCCCTGCAATTACTGCAAGGTAGATACTAACAGCTGCTAACTAAAATGTGTAGTTTTAAAGTATAGGCCTACCATTGGGTCCTTTTGGAGCAGCATATCTGGTGCTTGATGCAGTTGGGAGGGGCTCGATGACATCTCCTGGCCGCTCGGGCTCACTGTCTTGCTCAGAGCCAGAGGTCTCTGACTGTCTGACTGACTGCCTGGTAGATGCTCTGACCTGGTGGTGGACTGGATCCTTGTGAAGTCTGACCACACTGACTCTGACTAGCTTCAGGTAGGGAGCTGCTCTGTAACTTACGTAACTTATGACAATGCACTGTATATGCGTGGCGTGTATTACTAGCGCAGATGTAAACATAATGTTAGGCTAAATTGGGAACCGATCTCTCTTATCTGATTAACTGTCTGTTATGGAGCCAAATTGCCAATATGCATCTACACAGCGACTCAGCTTTCGTAAAAGTTGTTCAAGAAACCTAAACCCGATGCTAAACCTTAAAACTTGCTTCAAAATGATGCTTTCGCCGCAGGTCTGCTATAGTTGTGTCAGTCGCTTGCGTGACTCGTGAGCTGTGGAAATATTAATTCTCTCTTCCTCGTCCTCGATTTGAAAAAGGCACCGCTGGATGTCAAAATAAATGCTTTAGGGTGGCCAATCAGATATCAGGGGTGTCCAGTGTCACCCCGGACACCCCTCTGGCTCTGCCACTATGTCTTAGGCCTAGTGAACGCACATCCTCATGTATTGTTGCTTTACTGATTGCCGCAACAGGGATTCTGGCTACATACTGTAGCTGGTTGAATTTGTAGTTCTACAAGTTCTTCAAATTCTCCTGGAGGCCCACTGTCCTGCATATCTGCTGTCTGTCCTTGCTGCTTGATTAAATCAGGTGTGCTCAGCTAATCAAAATCGCCACTGATGAGTTCAGTCAGGTAGGTAGAGCAAGGATAGATAGAAGATATGCAGGACAGTGGGCCTCCAGGAGGAGGATTGAGAAACACTGACGTAGAAGACGTGAACTGTTCACAGCTTTGGTATGTGATGTCAGATAATAACTTGCTTCAGGCACCTGCGTATGTACCTTAACAACCTCCAGGTAGTAATCATTGCTTATATAATGCAGGGGATGCTATGCAAGTGTCCTGTTTATCTGGCATGCTGTTTGTGTGTGTATCGGCTGTGCTGACCTATCTGCCTGACTAATAATCCTGTTAATTTTGAAGGAAATAATTGTTCATTTTTTAGTGTAGCCAAGTAGTTAGCAAGAGAAGCATATGCATGTGCATTCACATCGTTGAAAATCTGGGGGACCCCGTTTTGTCGCTTAAAACACTGGAGGAAAGTGTTCTGTTTCGATGGTGGGAGGTTCACCTGTACTCAACTTGGTCTGTAGGGCTTTCAGGGGTAAATCTGGTGTGGAAATGAGGGGTCATGGAGCTCTGGGCTTGGCACTTTTAGTCTAGAGCCATGATAGTGGTGACGCCACTATAATCTACTGCATTTCCCAGAATGCACTCTGAGGTAGGCCTACTGCTTAACACTGCTCCATAGTAACAGTTAAGTATACGTAGTAATGCACCATATATCCTATCTTTGCAGTGATCAGAACTGATGAAATTATTGTCAGTTGCCTTTATTTACATTACATGACATGCTAATTAAACACTCTGGGTTTTAACAGAGGACATCATGAAGCACAACCACAAATGTTTTGTTTTATCTTTTTTTATTTCAGAATATATTAATTTTTACATACATATTTAGAATCATACAGAGAAGATCAAATAAAAAATGGTAATAGGAGTAATGATTAGAGTCATAATTTCCCAAAAGACTGACATCCCGAGTAGGGCTGGGTATTGGCACAGATGCCCTGATTTGATTCGATTCCGATTCACAAGGTAACGATTTGATTCAATCTGATTTGATTCGATTCTGATTCAATATCGATTTGATAGGAATGAGGTATGAAATACTATAGCAGCTTTCCATATTTGGAGAGATGTTTAAAAAGCTCTAAAGGGAACACAAATTTACAAATGCAGAGTCACTGGAAACAAATTGTGAAAATCACTAAAGAAAAGGCCAAAGGCTTGTACAGTCATACGCCGCTTAACATCCATTCGGACAACATCTGTTTGCATATATGTGCGTGGTCCCCATAAGGTTAAAGTTTAAAAATCCCGGTCGCAGAACAGGACGTAGCGGACGTAACCGGACGTAGTGAAGGCAACGCTTCCCGCATGCAACACGTGTATCTCATGTCTCATGGAAATAAAGCGATTGTACAGTACATAGTATACCATATAATACATATGTCTTGATAGTCATAATAAATGCCTATGCTAATGTCTTATGTACTGTATGTACTGTAGGCTAGCCTACTGTACTTTCTATCTTTGTTTTAATGTGAACTTTGCATACTTACAATTAAAAAGTTTACCGTATAACAGTGTATGCTTCGACTCGTAAGCAGCAGCATCCAATCTCGTGCCTATTCCATGTAGGTTTGCTAAGTATATAGTATGGTGTTGGCACAACATCCAAATCCCATAACGTCCTATTTCACAGAACGTATGGGGGACGTTAAGCGACGCATGGCTGTATACCAAAATCTTTTTATTTGAGGAACACATGGGCATAGTTCCTTAAAAATAAAACCAACATGAACAACTACGTTTCTCTTGAGTTGCGATAAATTACATTGCATTCGTGAGCAAGTGTTGCTGTTCAGTTTAGCTAGCTAGGTAGTGGTTGTGCACTAGGGTGCAACAAATAATTGATGTAGTCGACTAAAATCGATGATCAAATTAGTTGCCAACAAATTTAATTGTTGATTAGCTGGTGACATCATCGCGTATGTTTTTCGTGCTGACTCCGAATGCTCAGACATGTAGCCTAAGCTGCGTTGCTTTACTGGAGTGAACAATACGGATGGCAACACCTTCACGACCAAAGACCTCAAAAGTGTGGCAGCATTTCACTCTTAACCCTTATTTTTTATGCTCTGTAGCGCGTGTTATGTTACATAGTTTATGTTTTCATTAGCGTTATTCTTCTTGTAGGTTTCAGTTAGCATTTTGTATATTTTTTAATGTTAAATTGTTGTTTCCTCAAAGATAAAATTAGCTAGATTTTTTCCAATCTAGTTTTCTAATCGCACCGGTTTTAGCATATGCGCTAAATGGCTTTTCACACCGGTGTGACCGAAAGCACAAAAGGGTTAACTCTGCCAAGAAGGTTGTGAACGGCAACATTTGCAAACCTGACCTTGCCTGGCATGGGAGCACACCAGTTATGCTCGAGCACGTTGGCTCTCTGGATGATGAAGACTCGTTTCATTAAGTTAGTTAGCTAGCTAGCATACCCAATGTTAAAGTTAAAGGCCATGTTACTTCATGTTATGAGCTGTAACGTTTTCTATTTTGAAATACATTTTCTCTTGATCAATAAATTATTCATGACGCTGAACACACAGTGTAGCAAATAATTCATAACGATCCTTTTCACATTCCAAATGTGCCCTAACTTTACAATGTTAAACCAGAGCCTGTCTCTGCTTAAACGTTGAATTGTTGTCATGGTGACGATTATGGCTGGAGACAGTGTTGCTGTTGAGTGCACACGTTTAGACAACACCAGAGAATTTGATACTTTCTACATCGCGGATGATTTCTACAACTCATGTCTATGCGTGCATGCCGTACGTGGGTTGCATTCGAATTAGTGACGTTACGTTCGCTACCCATCTGAGCATTTTGAACGGGTCTTTGGTACGAATGAAGGGATCCGAGTCGCACTTGAGAGCCGTTCTTTTTATCGTTGTGCCCAAATTTCACTGCCTGCCCCTGATTCATTCAGTGTAGCATAGTGGTTAAGGAGTAGGAGTTGTAACCAAACGGCTGCTGGTTCAATCCCAGAGAGGGAGAATTTTTTCCCCCACCCCGATTGTTTTGTGGCAGTTATGTTGTAAAGCACAAATACACAATGACATCAGGTCTTAATTTGAATGAGTTATGGGTTTGTTGGATCTCCATGGATGGCTTTCTTCAAAGGAAGCAGACTTGTACTCCCCAGCAAGCAAGTGCCCTCACTGAATTAGTCCAACCTCAAGCTAAATTTAAAAGGCGATAGATAAATAAGAGCCATTGAGTAATTGTGTGCTTTATAATCCGAATAGTCGATTACTCGTTTCAATAATCGATAGATTATTCGACTATCAAAACAGTCGTTAGTTGCAGCCCTATTGTGCACTGTCTTGAAGTTAAAGCTAAAAAGCTGTGACTGCAGTGCAAATATATAGGAATATGTATATCAGGCATCTCCACAATTTCGGACACCATTCTCCACGCATCATTTTTTTATTTATATCTCTGTACGTGTCAAGAGAAATTGTAGAGTATGGGGAAACCCGACACTGCCATGATAAGCTTCCCCTCCATGTTTGACTGGAACCAAAATGTTGGATCATTCGTTTCAGTAATGTGTGTCGTGCTGCCTTCGCCAGGTCGCATCGCTCAGTATTTGCATAAAACAGACGTCGAGTCTAGTCTATTTTAGCCCCACCTAGTTGGCTTTGCAACGGCCACTTGTCTCTTGTCGCTGTAAATCGCCAACTCTCATTGAAAATGAATGGCAGCCGTTTTGTCTCTCTCCTGTGTCGTTCGTGTGACCGTAGGGTTAGCCATGGTGAATACTGAGAGGTTGCGTCACAGTTAGCCTAAGAAATTTGATGTAACAGGTTTTCCTCTATGCGTTTGCAGGTCGTTAACTGTTAAAAGTTAAACGATAGAGCGACATCTAATGAGGAGGGACTTGTAATTGCCTTTAATATGACAGTTAGGCTATGCCAGAGCCCGTCTATTTAATTCTCTGGCTATGTTGAACCATTTCAGAAATGAACCTAGAAAACCGGAAAAAATGCATATTAGCCTAAAAGACCGATCCATAAATTTTACAGATCGATATTGAATCTGACAGATTTTAAAAAACGATTAATCAAAAAGACAATATTTTTGCACACCCCTAATCCCGAGTAATCATTGGTTATAGCTCAGCGCATGGTGGTTATAGCAGCTGCTATATTACATTACGGCAGCTATATTGTACCTAGCAATATTTCTAACATTTTCTTTAGAGAATCATCACAGCTGTTGGCAAAATGATGGCCAGAATCACTCCAAACATGCCTTTTTCCAGTGGAGCGGCAGACAGAGCGAAATCTTCCACCATGCGCTGAGCATCTTTTCTGGAGGCCCTGGTCCAACGCCGCGTGTCCGCATTTCTGACCCAAGCAGCGCCGCGCTCGCTCACAACGGCCACGCTTTCTTGTTCAGCTTGTTCCAGCACCGGCTGGCGGGTGTAGGGAGGCAGCTTGATAGGTGCGAGCTCCCTCTGGGAGAAGGAGCCGGAGCTGGCGCAGAACAGCAGCTCGCACCCATCGCTGACGCCCGCCGAGTGCTGGGTGAACCCGGCCGGGCACCGAGAGTCCCCGCCCGCCATGGGGTTGCCCGCCTCGCAGCTGAACAGCCCCCCGAACGGCACCGCGAAACGCGCGTCCGTCTCGTAGTTGCTGCTGAGGCAGACCTTCAGGCCCTCCGACATCAGGGTGTAGGAGCCAAACCTGCCGGGGCACCCCTTCAACTTAGTGAGGGGGTTTACCAGCTTGGGGCCATACAGTCCCCCGAAGAGGAATCCTGGGGTACTGGGTGTGGTGACGTTGACGGCGGCGCACCAGTAAGTCTCCACCCTCACACGCTGCACAAGGTACACATTACTGCACACGGTTTTGCAGCATTTCAGCACCAGCCAGCAGGTACGGCAGACTCTTCTGCACTGGTACTCACTGTAGCCTTGCTCCCTCTCCTCTGTCCGAAGACGGGTCTCGTTGTAGGACTGCTGGCAGCTCAGATCCCCAGTCTGGGGGTTCTTCTGGGTCAGGGTCTCGCACAGCTCCTGAGTGGGTGCACCACTGGTGAGTGGGGTACACTGCTGGAACACCCCTCCAAAGTTTAGGTTCTTTGTTACACCCTCACAGGATTGGTCGTCCAGGTTGGCCTGGTAGTTGTAGTTACTGGAGCCAGGATCAGTGCAGCCGGGGTGGGTGTTGACAGTGTAGTAGCGTTGAATGGCCTGGGACACAGCGCTGGCCAGCTTCAGGATGGTGGGATCTGGGAGGTCAGGGAGGGTTTGCTTGTTGAGGAAGAAGTGAAGAGGAAGTCCTGAGCGGTCAATGGCCACCAGATTATTGCTGATACTCTGTTGCCACATCTGCAGAGAGATGCCGGGGTAGAAGGGGACGCCTCCGTGGCTGAGGATGAGGGAGTAGGTTGTGTTTCCTTCATAGGCATCAAGCAGTGTCTCAATTTTTTGGAAGCCCACGCTGGCAGTCAGTCCAAACTCTACTGCTTTGGTGAAAGACACCCTGGCAGCCAAGGTCAAGGAGTTGTTTATGCTTTTCAGCACAAAGGACTTTCTGAGGTAGTCTTCTTTCATCAGAGTGGCCCCAGCGTCTACGGAGGTGAGGACGTGTGTGCCATAGTCCAGCACCAGGGTCTCTGACAGGTAGGCTGCCAAACGGGTCTCATTGTTCTCGAGAGCGCTGGCAATGTCAGTCACCCGGCTTGTGAAAATCGGGTCCAAGGCAAAGCCTGGCTGAGCTTTTACACTGTAGATGAAATTACGCACCTGCGAGTGAGAGTGAGAGAGAGGCATAAAGAAGAGAGAGAATGTTACCCTTGGTTGTTTAGTGGCAGCCTGTCAAGCTTAGGTTAGGATTATTGCTGATGTATTGAAAAGTGTCAAAAAAACACTGTTAAACTCAGTCAAATTTTAAAGGCTAACGTGTAGCAGCTGTCCATTCGCACTTCAGCTTCTGTTGTTTTAAATAATGATAAAAAAGTATGAAAAAGCAGGCATCCCTCTGCACTAGACTGAGCCATACCTGTAGGCTGAAATTGAGCGGGCAGCCTGCAGGTTAAAAGAGCTGCACTTTACTATTCCAGCACACTGCTGCTCCCCTTAATCAATGCACATTAAATTTACATCTAGGCGCCGAAGTTGTTTGCATACCAGTCCTAAAAGGTCACTGAATCTCCCAAATATACACTTCCCCTCGAATGCTTGTTTGTTCCTTAAATTATTATAAATAATTATATAATTATTATATAAATAAAAGACATTGATAAAGCCTAAAAAGGTGCTGTACAAACTAATAGGAAACAGCTGTGCAGTTATTTTAAAGTGTGGCTTTGATTAGCACTGGGCAACCTGGGCATGCAGGTTTGCCCCACTGGCTCTCTCACCTCCGTGCGGCTGGTGTAGGACTCCTCCTTCACCTGGTGCTTCTTTATCCTCTCGTTCTCCGCAGAGAATTTGCCTTGGAGTACAGAAGCAAAGGACACCTCTAGGTTTATGGACCTGGCTGTGGTGCTGGTCTGCTCCAACCAGCTCTTGATGATCTCAGAGTTGACCTCCACCTTGGTGGACTTCTGCGGCACAGTGAACACTTGGTCTGGCAGGAGGTACGCCCCGTCCTCCGTGGTCTGGCAAAGGGAGTAATTCGTGTTCATGATCCGGCCCATGTCCACGTTCCTCAGGTTGTCCCAGCCTCCACCGGGCAGCACCCCTAGCCCCGGCACATTGGCTGTTTTTTTGCATTCGTTGAGGTTGTTGTTTGTGGCTCTACAGCCACGGAGAAAGAAAGCAAGGAAAATGGCTGTCAGTGGGAAAGATACTTGCATCTTTGTGTTGGTTAAACCCAAAAGCTAATTTGGCATTAGTTGAGCCCAGTTTTTAAAGCAGCTTGTCAGTTTCTGTGGGCGTAGTTGATTTATAGGTAAGTACACTTTGGTATGCATGGCATTTTACAAATGAAACATACATGGAACTGCCTTGGAGACACGCATTGCGTCCCTCTAAAAACAGCGAGTTTTACTGTACCATTATAATTTTAGCATATATGACTAATAGGGGATTAAAATCTTAAACTCCAGGACAGTGTTTCCCAGTCCTGGTCCCAGGGACCCGCTGTGAATGCTGGTTTTCATCCCAGCTGAGCACACTGAGCACATTTTAACAGTGCAATTAAAAAGTATAAATATAGTACAAGAATGTGCTGACAAAATGTATTTTGCAGTTCACCTTTATTGATAGCCTACATTTAGAAAAAACAAAAAAAACGAATATCTGAATCCCAAAATTGAAAACCGAATACCTACCCAAGTCCCCTAAACAAATTACTGATACAAACAAGCATTCACCTTATTCTGGCTGTAGGGGATAAACTTGAGATGCAAGGTATGACATTGTAAAGTGTGAGCAAACTTCATTTCTAGCTTTTGCATACATCTAGCACCTAACTAACCAGCAGTCTTCATCATGTGCTATGTTATTGTAAGATTTTACACCAAACATGTCCTGCACTGGGCTGGAGTCCATGGGTTTGTGTAACAAAACAATGTTTCACTCTCACTTCTGGCAGCGCACATGAGTAATTATTGCTATTAATCTGACCAGACCGGTTCCGCAATACATATCTATGCTGCATAATGCCAGTACCTTTATCATCTATATCTTTATATGCAAAAATATGTACAAGAAGAATGCCAGATATACATTATTTTAGCTGTTGCTGTCTGTAGAATTGCTGCACTCTTAACAACAAAAAGTGTCATTTACTTATATAATTTCACTTACCTACCAAAACAGTTGTACTACATGCTTTCGAAAGACTGAAAATAGTAATAGAGCCCCTGAACAAAAAACTTGGTAATGTATAAATGAAAGTTATTGTGTTAGGTCATGTTTCCTTTTCAGTCTACTCTGTAGACCAAACAAATGGCATTTTAACTTGCTACTAATGAACTGGCTGGCACCTGACTGCAGATTATTTACACTTTTTGAGTATTTTGAACTAGCAGCTCTCCGTACTCTCTGTATTTCAAATCTGTGATGCTGGCAGTAGGTGTTTACATGCATTATAAGCATATTATCAGGAGTTACGATGGCACGTAGATGACCTGTCTAGTTAGGGGGTCACACTGCAGTGCATACCTGTTCATCACTCACAGGTATTCCCTTTTTAGTGTTCCCTACAGAAGCACACATAGTGACCCTAAGGTCTGGGTCCTTAAAACAGTGACTTCTCTACCATCTAACTTCATTTAGACACACATATTTCAGATATAATTTCATGCAGCCAGACATTAAACGCACACACTTGGACCATCCAGCATATCTTTTTCTCCATCTTAATTACCCTGCCCTATTACATACCCCTTGTTACATTTCTCATCATCAGTCCATACTGTACTCATCTGATAACAACCTCTGTTACCTGTAGCCAATTGCACAAACAATATTACCACCTTACTTCCAAATATTTTCAAGTTTACATAAACATGACATGTACGAAACAGGAAAAATACCAGTCAAAACTGTTGCGTAACCATCATTGTACAATATTTACATTGAGCAACTATGTAGTCTGTCTAGTCTAATGCAGTTACGGTAGGTGAAGAAGTGTCATATCCCGTAATTCCTCATGACTGGCTGTACCAGTCAGCTCACTGGCTGGCAGCTCTTACCCACAGTGAACAGACACGGCTGTTGGCTAATGCGGGGTTCCAGCTTCCCTGTTTGCCTTGTACCCTTCACTGGAAGCCCCCTCAACATGAACATTGAGTTATTTCATCCAATGCCTAGAAGTGTTATCAGGGCCCAGAGCATATAGCAGATAATAGCATAAAACGTTTCTGTGCTGTATAGGTATGTGGTATGCCCCGCCAGTTTGTGGAGGATGGCATACCGGCCATTCCCATATAATATCAAATAATTTCAATATTTCAAATTCGTAATGTTTTGCTTAAAAACAGCAGTGTGTTGTATGATAACTGATGATAGCAAGGAGGCTTAAAACAAAGGTCTTACCATTTCAGGATTTAAAGAGTTTGCTATTTGCAGCCAGCCAAACGTACACTAAGTCACCAGTTAAAGCATCAACTAAAAGCACTGCAATCTAGCTACAAATTGTTGTCCTGTGGGTGCGCTGGCATCTGAGGAACATCAGGAATGAGCCCCAGAGTGTCATCACACCTGCTTGTCAGAACTGTGGTGCGCCCGAAGTGGAATTCCCTGCATTTCCTTATCAAGGGCCGGAGGGGAAATATGTACCAGGAAGAGAAAAACAAAAGACTGAAATAAGTAATGTGTGTGGTGTGGCTATATAGAATACAGAGCTTCTAAAGAACCGTCCATGTATACACTGAAGTGTCTGGTCTTCGAGTTCCCCCTGCCTGTACTGGTCTTTCACTCCCTCCTCTGTATGACACCTGACACAGCAGCCATTCACAGGGGGCACAATAGATGCAGTCGGTACAGAACTACAGTTCAGTTCGGCTTTAGAATATCTATTTCTACTGGACTGCGCTCCTGGGCTCAGCATATGTGTGACTCTTTAGATGTTGACACAGGCCTCTGTATATCTGTCTGACTAACAGGTATTAGAGACAGATGTGGTCCCAGGGGTCAGGGTGTATTTACATTTAGTTTTAATCATTTACCAGTCTCTTATCCGGAGAGACTTGTGCATGAAAAGAAAGTGTCAAAATCTGATAGTAGGAGTCGTTACATAACACGTCATATTGTGTTTAGTTCCATAGCAGGTGCAGTAGGAAATCTCATGATACAGCAAATGTGCTTGAGGACATACAGTAGCATGAATGTTCAGACTGTGGGGTTAGTTGAACCAAGGTGTCCTTTGAACATTTTTCAATCTGCAGTGGAATGTGGTCAGTGAATCGTCAGTTCTGACTGTTGGGAGTTCGTTCTTTGCTGGGGGCCAGTGTAGAAAATAGCCGTGACCGAGAAGATTGACCTTTCTGGAAAGTGATGAGAAAGTGACCACTGGTTACAGAGCAACGAGATCCGGCAGGAGTATGTGGCTGGAGTGTATGGTTTCATAATGGATTGAAGGCAAAATGGCATACTTCCTGTAGGATATTACCAAAGATTTGTATGCCCCTGAGGACTTTAGGTTTATTTAACATGGACCTACTATATCCTACTGTATTCAGACACCAAGAAAACCAAAACTTTAATGGACATTTATGGGATTTACATTACTTGTCCAAATATTCAGTATACTCTGCTTAATCAATGCTGACAAATTACTTCTGTAAAACATGCTTTAACCTGAGGTTGTGGGTACCATCTTTACAATTTCACTTGTTTCTTTTCCCAATCAGTACTTGTTGTACATTATACGTGTATGTACAGTAAGGTAGTATATAGTATTATTTGTGTACATATAGAATACTATGAGACCTATGATAATGTAAGGCCAGCATTGTAGAATCAGTTTACTAGGTAGCACTTATGGCAATTTTGTCCTGGGCCACGTACCCCAGACAGGGTTCATTTACCAGTTTAATTAGATAGTTTAATCCAAGATAGTTGGATTTTTGGTACACATCCTGGCAAACTGACTACTCGGGTACCATATGGTTACATAAGCCACATGACATCAAAGACTTTCCAGTGGCATCAAGCAAGATAGTCACCTCTTCTTCCAGAATCTGCTCTATATGCATTTCTGTCTCCTTCATGACATCAAAGACATATTGATGCCCCATCACGCGTGCCCGTTGCCAATTTTCAATAGCAAGAGCCTAGACCCACACCCTTGATTACCTGGGGAAAACGCATTGAACAGAAAGTGGTAGGGGTAGAGAGCTATTGTTGGACTAAGTACAGATGGTGCATATTGTGTGTGTTACAGGTCCCAAGGGGTTGGGATCCCACATAACCTGTTAGGAACAGGGGAGAAGAGAGAAACAACAAGGACAGAGAGTGTTTGCTGTGTTCCTCAGTTCTGCTTGTCAGCATCTGAAGCAAGACGGCAGCTTTCTATGCTACTTAGTGCAAACTCCCTCTCAGACAGCTCCCCCCTGAGGTGAAAACTAGAGCAGCATTCATTTGAAAGTATTGGTAGACAAAAAAATCACACACAATATTCAAGAAAATAAAAAGTAAATTAATTCAGTGTATCGCAAAATTGTGACCATACATTTAGTGGGCGTCACATGTGCAGCCAATACTTCCATTTAGTTTCCCATTGGCGTTTGGTGTGTTGCATCTGTTTCCGGGTTTGTGTTTTCTTTTCACTAAGAAATACTCTTTATTGAGTGTTGAAAGCAACGCCCTTCCTAAGAATACCTTTGTGTTTGTTTCATTAGTCTTCATGTGGTCTGATGAGTTGGAGCAGTTTAAGGAAAACTGGTGGTTGGAGGAGTCTCTTGGTACTGTAGCCGTGGCATGCAATGCATTTGTTAAAGATATAGAAATGCTCAGTGACTTGTCTTGTTTTTTTTATTAGCTAGACTTAGTCTCTTAGTATGTTTATTTTAGCAACATGTACTGAAGTACTCTGCTCGTAGCCCTGGTTTCTTTCTGGCAGTGCTGCAAACCTGTTGAATAGCACACACAAGTTCCCCCTTTGCCTTCTGCTACAGAAGAGATCCCAAATCACTCCCTAGTTGACACAGGTTATGTTGCAAGCCCAACCATTCTGATGTACCAGCTCCCTCTCCTCTTCGCTGCTGCACCCGAGGTCCCCTAACACTGTTTCTCTGCAGTGATGAAATGCAAAAAAATTCCTGAGAACAAATCCTAGTCTGGTTTTCCCAATATCCTGCCACTGTCTCTATATCTATCCCAAAACACTAGAACTGAAGCAAAAGGCAAAGAGGCAAATGTGTAACTTAACATGAAATTTCTGTCATGCCTGCTGGCAGAGGACTGTTTAAAGGGATAGATACACCATGACTAGGTGACGGATCAGAGAAGCTAACTAGAAAAATAAATGCCTTACAAATCCACCTATTATGCTGCATAGGAAGGTATATTCAAGGGAAACTTGTGGCAAATTTGCTGAGCAAATTAGTGTAAAACAGAACTGTCTTAGGATATCAGCCAACACAAACGCAGACTGGAGATGAGATTTCATTCCATTGACAACAATGACATAAAAATGCTTCCTTGCCTAACATCTACTGCCAGAAACAACAAATTATCTTGACAAAAATGTGGTGCTAAATGAAGAGATGTCATCTAACCCTAGCATAAAACAATAGAAAACAACCCTGACACACCTCTAGGCCTAGTGAAGAAAGTACTGCCAAACCCACACTCAAATGACTCGCATTCCCCTTTTCCATCAAAACCTGTTTCAGAATATGACTGTCCGCACCTCTGCAAGTGAGCTCCCAACCCCCACTGTTGTCACACAACCAACTCTAAGCGCTACTCTCGTACCAGATGAACTCAAGGCAATTTTCCCCCAGCTTCATAGGCAACAGTGATAACTAAGGAGGTCTCGGAGAGTTATCATCGCTGCTGAAACTGGTCGATTACCTGTTGTGCTACTGGCTTTGTGCAGGACTCACACAAGCTACTGCTTTCAGTTCTGCTACATTTGCGGTCAGTCTCTATGTGTTTCTTTTTCTGTGTGTTTTCCCCTGGCACTGATAATATTGAGAACCTGTGCATCAAAGCTCCACAAAAAGTAGGAGGGAAACATCAAGTAAGGCAATTTGGATTACAAAAACAGGAAAATGTGCATTGGAAGTGATTTATTGATCTGAAAGAAGTAACATAATCCACAGCCTTGCACATACTTGTGACCCATGTTCTAAGCCTAAAATTTCCACAGTGAATAGTAAAATTTGTTCTGCTAGATGTTTACAGATTTCAGGAAATCAAGACCATTGACTATCAAGAAATTGGGCTTGCAGGTATGCCATCTCATGAGCTAGGGGTTGGTAGCTATATTCTGTACCTATTCAATGCAGAGATTTGGCTCCCTCTGGGGGTTTCCTACAGAAATAACCACAATAACCCTAAGGTCTAACTAGCATTAACATCTGTTGCATCTAACCTCCTTTTTAACATATAGAATTTTAATATGGGATCACCACACAATAAACAGTCAGACTGAGACCTTTTTCCACTGCTTTCTTTATCTTCTTTTTCATCTTCTCCATTTTATTCTGCCACACTACGTCATCAGTCGTACTCAGGGCCCCATATAACACTATTGGTCTCTTCATTTTAGCCAAAGTGTGTTGGCAAGTGAGTGAGTGAGTTGGTGCAAGCAGTTGCAGGGGATTATGGGAATTGACAATACTTTACAAGTAGTGATTGCATAAAACAGTTCTAGGACAGATGGGGGTTTTCATTTTGGTCAGTGAAATACCTGTGGACTTTTGGTGTGCTGCACTTACACATGAGAAGGAGCAAGTAGCTCTGAGAATAACAGCTAAAATCTGTCACATCATGCTGGTCTTCAGAAGTGTGGCTATGCTTATATGAGCTGAGTCTCAACCACTGACGTGTCGGGTCTATGTCAGTAACAACAGTGCTGTTAGTGCGTGGGGAGCAGCATGGCAGTCATACCTGTATTAGGTGAAACTGCCATTCAAAGCTTGTATCAGGACATTTCTGGAGAATGGACCCCTCCTAGTCCACACGAAGATACATTGCATAAATGTAGGTACCTCTCTGGCAGCTCTGGAAGATACCACCTAACCCAGTGAATTACTCAAAAGTACAGTTACCATCTAACATAATTTATTTTCACTCCCATTACTGAGACTGAGCTATGGGATATCACCTCCGGTTATGCCATATATTCTAATTGCGCAAACAAAATGATATAACTGCATTGAGCCCTGTATTGAGCTTCTTCACTAATAATAACTGCCTATTCCATCATTATGGATTTATAGAAAATCACTGTCATCGGAGCTGTTGAGCCGTGGCATTCGGCAAATCCTGACCTTAAAAAGTATTCCTGGTTTAAACCTGATGCTGAATGCAAATGTAGAACTGACTACTGGCTAACTTCTAATGTCATGATAGATTATGTTTCTGGCACCTATTTATCTACTACAACCTTAACCGATACCTGGCAATTAAAAGGTGTAAATCAGGGTCTCCAGATTGGTGTGCCAAAAAAGCAGGCCAAATGAACTGGCAAGGTGCGTTACAGGTTCAAGGAAATAAAACAATCCAGATAACAAACATTTCTTCTTGGAAGTTGTCAGCATGCCTTTTTGAGCTGGTAGGTAAAGTTTGACCAGAAATCCATACTTTTTAAAGTCTCCATTTCTGCAAAAAAGATAAAATGTTACCAAGTTTTACCTGCATGGGAGTCTGCCCCATCCTCCACCAACTTTCAGTTCCAAACTGAGGGATTTGTCACGTTGTGGACATTGTGAACACATCACTCGCTGATTTCCTCAATTTCAACATAACCTCGGCGACTATAGGGTTACCCAGAGTTGCGTGTGAAAATATGTGCTACGTCTGGATTTTGTGTCAGACAGGAATCAGTGGTGGCACTTTTTAAAATGTGATGGGTGTGGCATTCTGCAGATACTACTGTGCATCTTATACAGATATTCACAAGCAACGCTATGAAGGCTTTACATAAGTCTGGATTTGTTTTTACTGTACACTCTACACACAGACAGGCATAAACATCATAAACATGTTTGTCTGATGCAGGCCCAGGCTGATCACACTGCATGTTCTTCCTGGTTTATGGACATTGGCTTCATGTCTGTTTCCTGTTTTGGAGTTAGAAACCTGATCCAAACTGACTTGATACTTCTGGGCATTTTTTAAAATATTTAAATTACAGTAAGTAATTAAATGCTTGGACGCTAAATGAAGAGCACAACCACAAATGTTTTTATTTAAATTTCCATTTAGTGTGTAGTATTAACATTTTGCATACATATTTTTGAATAATCCAGAATCGTGCAGACGCACTCAGAACAAAAACAATCATAGAAGCAAAGACTGGAAGCATGATTTCCCCACAAGCTTAAGTGAAACAAATTGGTTCGCACCGCAAGCAATCAGAAGAGCCCCATTGTGGGTCGAGCATTGCAGGACTACAGTTTTACAATTTCTAATGTGAAAATGTGCTACAACTCCTAAAGCTGGCTTGATCAACCATTTGACTTCTGTCTTTTCACATATAATAGTGAACTTCCTCTACGGAATCATCACAGCTGCTGACATAAGGAAGGCCAGTGTCATTCTTAACACACCCTTCTCCAGCGGAGCCGCAGACAGGGTGAACTCCTCCACCATGTCCTGGGCTTTATCTATGGAGGCCTTTTTCCAATACTTCATGCCCGCATTTCTGACCCAAGCCTCGCCATCCTCACTAACAACAGCCACGGTTTCGGTGCCGTTTTGAACCTCCAGCGGACGGCGGGTATAAGGAGGAAGACGGATACGCGCGGGCTCCTCCTTGGAGAACGCATCTGAGCTGGTGCAGAACAGCAAATCGCACCCATCGCTGACACCGGCCGAGTGCTGGGTGAACCCGGCCGGGCACCGAGAGTCCCCGCCCGCCATGGGGTTGCCCGCCTCGCAGCTGAACAGCCCCCCGAACGGCACCGCGAAACGCGCGTCCGTCTCGTGATTGCCGCTGAGGCAGATCTTCAGGCCCTCCGACGTCAGGGTGAAGGGCACAAACTCACCAGGACACCCCTTCGACTTAGTGAGGGGGTTTACCAGCTTGGGACCATACAGTCCCCCAAAGAGGTAACCCGGGGTACGGGGCACGATGATGTTGTCGCCGGCGCACCAGTAGGTCTCCACCCTCACGCGGTGCATGTGGTACACCTCGCCACATGCGTCCTTGCAACATGTGAACAGCAGCCAGCAGGTGTGGCAGACTTGTCTGCACTCAAACTCGCTGTAGCCTTGCTCCCTCTCCTCTGTCCTCAGGTGGGCTTGGATGTAAGGCTGCATGCAGCTCAGATCCCCAGTCTGTGGGTTTTTCTGGGTCAGGGTCTTGCACATCTCCAGAGCCTCTGGGTCGTTGGTGAGGGGGGTACACCGCTGGAACACCCCTCCAAGGCTTAGGTTCTTTGTTACGCCCCCACAGGATTGGTCGTCCACGTTAGCCTGGTAGTTGTAGTTACTGGAGCCAGGATCAGTGCAGCCGGGGTGGGTGTTGACAGTGTAGTAGCGTTGAATGGCCTGGGACACAGCGCTGGCCAGCTTCAGGATGGTGGGATCTGGGAGGTCAGGGAGGGTTTGCTTGTTGAGGAAGAAGTGAAGAGGAAGTCCTGAGCGGTCAATGGCCACCAGATTATTGCTGATGCTCTGTTGCCATGTCTTCAGAGAGATGCGGGGGTAGAAGGGGACGCCTCCATGGCTGAGGATGAGGGAGTAGATTATATTTGCCTCATAGGCATCGGTGTCAAATCTCCAGAGACTGCCTTGCAGTCCCGTGTCCACTGTTATAAAGAAAGAGACCCGGGCAGACAAGGACAATGAGTTGTTTTTGTTTTTCAGCACAAAGGACTTTCTGAGGTAGTCTTCCTTCATCAGAATGGCACCAGCATCCACAGAGGTGAGGACGTGTGTGCCATAGTCCAGCACCAGGGTCTCAGAAAGGTATGCTGCCAAACGGGTCTCATTGTTCTCAAGGGCGTTGGCAATGTCAGTCACCCGGCTTATGAATATTGGGTCCAAGGCAAAGCCTGGGCGAGCTTTCACACTGTAGATGAAATTACGCACCTGTGTATATGTGAGAGAGAGAGACACAGAGAGAGAGAGACAGAGAGAGAGAGACAGGGAGAGAGAGAAAGAGAGAGAAAGACAGAGAGAGAGAGAGAGAGAGAGAGAGAGAGACAGAGAGAGAGAGACAGAGAGAGAGAGAGAGAGAGAGAGAAAGACAGAGAGAGAGAGAGAGAGAGAGAGAGAGAGAGAGAGAGAGAGAGAGAGAGAGAGAGAGAGACAGAGGGAGAGAGATAGGGAGAGAGAGAGAGAGAGAGAGAGAGACAGAGAGAGAGAAAGAGAGAGAGAGAGAGAGAGACAGAGGGAGAGAGACAGAGAGAGAGAGACAGACGTGGGACAGAAAGAAGAGAGAGGCAATTTAATTGTTTTTTACTGTTAGCCTGTTTAGATAAGTTTATGATTTTATAGGTGAAGTTCATGCAGACAGCAGATATATATCATAAGAAGATTCTTTAAAAAAGATTTTTAAAAGATAATAAGGCAGATTGTGAGGTAATACCTCAAAAACACAGCTTCAAGGTTTCCAAAATGGTGCTTTCTTTCTGCTAACATTACCTCACACAAATTAGAGGCACATGCCAGACGTAAGAACAAAAAAGAAATCCACTGTATTCTAGATACATAAACTGGAATAAAATAAAATTTTGACTAAGTCATTTGAAAAAAATGGAAGAAAAAAAATTAGTAAATAAAACTTACTGACAGTTGTTCAAAGTGAAAATTAAATATGTACTGCCAAACTCAATCAAATTCAAAAGCTAAAGTGCAACAGCTCTTGCTTGAAAGCTCCACTGTGGGGCTTGCATCCACATCAGCTGTTGTCATTTTCAGTCAATAAGCAGCATGAAAAAGTAGGCAGAAGCCATATAAAGTGACTCCTTTTATAAGAATTACTGACATAAGAATCAACTGCATACATGTCAAAAACACTAGGACAATCATTCCCATGGACTACCTTGTACAGCAGCATCTGACAAGGAAATCAAGCTAGCACCCTCCAGGTTATGAGTCCTGCACCTTACTGCTGCCCAAATGAATGCCCTACTGTTCAGTTATCATTTAGGTGCTGAAGGTGTGTGCACACTGGTCCAAGTTTGTCACCAGATCACTCCTCCGTTTGTTGAGACATTTTACATGAATAGAATGAGTAAAAATACAAAATATTCCAGCTAAAATAAGACAAAATAATAAAGCCTATGAAAAAAAAACAATTACATTGAGCTCAAAGAAAGGAGTTGTTTTTCACAGCCTTATTTTGTCTCTGTCTATGTACTGTATGACTTTGTACATTGCTGTGTTGTGGATGGACAATCTGCTGCCCTGGCTATGTCTCCCGCAAAAAAAGAGATCCCCTGGGGAAAAAAGGACTTCCTGGTGAATAAATAATACAAAAAAATTAAGTAGGGATGCCCCGATCAGTGTTTTTGGAGCCGATCACCGATTACTGATCACTGGAATCAGAATCTGCCAATACCGATTACCGATCACCGATCACAGGATGGGAATCCTTCATTTAAACTGTTTTATTTATTGTCTAGCATTGTGCACCACTTACAGAAATAAAACTAACTGTACTTAAAAGTACTGGTATTGTAGAAATATCATTAAGAACTAATTATGAACTTAAAAAGAAAGAAAATTAAGAACTATTAAGAATATTTTGGAGTCGGGAATATGCTAACGATGAATGTTTTAAATGACCGACCATGCGTATCCCTGAAGCTAAAATATCTGAAATACTTCACTGTGACAGTACTCCCTCGGCCACAACAAGCTGAAGTGTATGCGCCATGCAAGGTAGACTAGGTATATCCGCGTCCTTCATGGCCTTTTCCATGTTTTTAGCGTTATCCCTTAAAATTACATGGACTTTTTCTCTTGGAATTCCCCGTGATTGGAACATGCCACTGAATGCTGCCAAAGCCTCGGCTGTGTGTGACCCGGAAAATTCTTGACAATGAAGCACAACGTCGTGTTGTTTGAAGTTTTGATCGATAAAGTGCGCTGTTAAACTTAACATGGACGTGGGACATGCACTTGAACTCCAAATGTCACTTGTAAAACTGATAGATGTGACATTGTCTTTCAAAAGGCTGTCAATGCGTGTATACACCGTTTGGTATAACTATGGCAGGTACATGACTGTGAAATATTTACGTCCTGGAGGGACATAGCATGGGTCCAAGAAGGTTATAAATTGTTGGAACCCCTCGTCCTCTACTACAGAAAGAGGCTGCTCATCAAGGCCAATGAATTCCATTATCTTTACTGATATTTCCTTCCACCTCTTACTGTCCCTGCTATAGGGTTCCTGTCGTTTAAGCGTCTCACTTACAGTCAACTGAGTGACAGATGGCTTAGCATCCTTTACTGGCTTTGCTGTGGCTAATCTTTCATACTCGGTGTATTCTGTCGTGTGGCGGCAGTGTAGCCTAGTGGTTAAGGCGCAGGGCTTGTAACCGAAAGGTTGCCGGTTCGATCCCCGCTGGGACACTGCTGCTGTACCCTTGGGCAAGGTACTTAACCCACAATTGCCTCGGTAAATATCCGGCTGTGTAAATGGGTGACATTGTAAAGAACTGTAACCTATGTAAGTTGCTTTGGATAAAAGCGTCTGCTAAATGAGTAAATGTAAATGTGTGACGGGTTCTAAAATGCCTAATGAGGTTGGTGGTATTAAACTGTCGTTCCCGAGTTCCCCCACGAGGAATTTCCATGTTACATACATTGCACAAAGCGATTTTCTTATTTTTTTCGGACACCTTAAAAAACTGCCAGACGGGAGAAGTCATTGTTGCCAACTCGTTTTGTCGTGCATAGAAAAAAAAAGTCTCGGGTATTTTGCGTCATCTGATCGGCTTTTCTGATCGGCCTTCAGGGAGAGCGCCGATCAAACAATTTCGAGTGAATATTGGCCGATGATGATCGGCGGCCGATTGATCGGAGCATCCCTAAAATAAATCAAGCAATCAGGGCATTCTGGAGTCCCCCGCTGTTTGTCTTACCTGTGTCCGGCTGGTGCAGGTGTTCTCCTTCACCTGGTGCTTCTTCATCCTCTCGTTCTCCACAGAGAATTTGCCTTGGAGTACAGGATTGAAGGACACCTCTAGGTTTATGGACCTGGCTGTGGTGCTGGTCTGCTCCAACCAGCTCTCGATGATCTCAGAGTTGATCTCCACCTTGGTGGACTTCTGCGGCACAGTGAACACTTGGTCTGGCAGGAGGTACACCCCGTCCTCCGTGGTCTGGCAAAGGGAGTAATTCATGTTCATGACCCGGCCCATGTCCATGTTCCTCAGGTTGTCCCAGCCTCCACCGGGCAGCACCCCTAGCCCCGGCACATTGGCTGTTTTTTTGCATTCATTGATGTTGTTGTTTGATGTGGCTCTACAGCCAGAGAGAGAGAGAGCCAACAAAATGGCTTGCAGTGAAAAATATGGAGCCATCTATGAGCCAGTTAAATCCAAAAGCCAGCCTGGCTTTCATGGAGCTGAGCTTTTATAGCCAGTTACCACTTTCTGTTTCTGTGGTTCATAAATAGATGAATCCACGTTTTTGTAACACGATTAGTGTTTACAGTTATACTGCAATATGGGCTGATGACTATCGTAAGCTGACTTCTGTGTTTCTGTGTTCAGTGTCGCCAGTGGAGTCTTGCCTGGAAAATCGGCTGCAACAGATGTGAATTACTTCAATTATGTATGTGCAATATGCTGTAAATACTGTTTTTTCTCATTTCAGTGAAAAGATGTTGATCCATAGGTTTGTAGAAGCATATTCAGAGCTTTTGGATTTATAAAGTTTATGTCCACATATTGAACTATTCTTAAAATGTAATGTTTATTTAAACATTAATGGTTACCTTAACTGTGATGTGAATTGTGCTTGTTTTGCCCAACACTTGCCCATCATGTTGTGCTGAACTTTTGCCAGTGTATTTTGTATGTGAGGGTACATTGTATGGAAAAGGATTTTTTAACATGAATCTTCCTAATATTTTTACCGGTCAATTTGCAGTAGATCATTTAATTTTATGAATATGGCTTATAAATGCTTTTAGGGTTATGAAATTGTAAAGCTAATAATAAACAAAAAAAACCTTGACTGACATTAGCTGTTATCCTTTAAGCTTCAATGCCACAGAGGCTTATCCTCTATATTCTACATTACAACCTTTGTTATTACTTAACGCAATGTGGACTGTTTTTTTTTCCAATTTAGTGTGACCATCCAAGGATGTGTTTTGACTGTCCATAGTGTATGTGATTACTTATGTTTTGACAATATGTTTTGAGTTTATGGAGTTATACATGGAGTTATACACTAATTCACTGGCGGGTTAGCAGAGTTGTGCCTCTGGCTGCCTCCAGCCCTTACTTGGTACAGCTGTCTCTAAAAAAAATCAAGGGTGTAATATATTTGTGTCCAATTAGTAAATAACAGTTTGACACTTTGGCCTATTGAACTAAATCTTCAGCCCTTTCAACTGTTTTTTCAATGAGATACATTCCATTTTAAAGGGGGGGGGGGGGGGGGGGTCATAGATGAAACTGAAAGTTTCAAATGAGCTGCAAGGACACATGTAGCATTCTTCAAAATATCTGAGTTCTGTGCACTAATTAACCTACTAGTTAACTCCTCTGATGAGTTACCCATCCAATAATTCAGAACTTAATCAGGAAAACTCACCTCCTGACTGGAACACAATTTAGAATAATACATTTCCAGTTTCTAAAAATTCAGCCAACCAGGTAATCCATTACAGGCTCATTCACAGGCTTTCTTGGGTCATTTGGAACTGTAGTGATGTCTCTGGGACCTGCACGTAAGTATCTAAACCTTTATCTGAGCTGGTGACTTGTTACATGGATAAAGATTTTTTAAATTTTCAATTTTGAATAATGATTCCTCATTTTCATTGACTTTACATCAGAGAAGGATTCTTCTGCTACCTGGTCTAACAGCTGCAAAAAACATACTGAAATAATTGTTTGACCCAACACTCCCACTAAATGAGCTTGGGATATCAAGTTTCGGAGACATTGTATTGCTGACAAGGCCAAGGTTATCAAGGTTCATCCCAGGCCAGTACAAAGGACGTCCTCAGTGTAATGATGATAAGATGATGATAAACATTTTTACCCCTATGGAATTTTTAAGCTTCTTCAATCTTTCTTTTCACTTTCTCTTTCTCTGATTTTAAGAATATGTCTTTAGTGTGGCCTTATAGCAATATACATTTGGGAAGTGCATTGTCTGTTGATTTCAAATTTTATTTATTTAGTTGTTTTTCTTGTCTTTTCCTGTTGCAAGCAAAGTTGAGGTAGCTATACATGGTCACTTGTTACATCTTTTGTGCTTACTAGTGTTTATGGAAATTTATGGAAATGCTCAGTGGGATGGTTCGGACTACGGACTCTAAACCAGTCTTTAAGATCATGTGACTGAATTCAAGGCCCGGCTGAAGTCAGCAGAAGGTGAATTGGCTCATCTAAAATGATGTTCAAGAAACAATGTGGAAGCAGGACGACAAAAAGCCTTGTGTGTTCTCCATTGGAGGCAAAATGTTGGTCTTGTTGCTCTGACCAGGAGAACCCTTGACAGCTTGCTTTAGTGGTCCTTATTATGTCATTGAGAAAGTGCCAAATGTTGCATGCTCTTAACCGGGCACTAAGGGCTGGCAAATGGGCCAGGCTGGTCCCAAATGCACCGTTTCATTTTTAAGGGGCCCAGGACTGGCGAGGAAGTGAATAGAGCGTCTCTGTACTTGTGCGACGATGATGTCCTGTCGGCGCTGTGACTCTATAAGCATGCAGTTGTCGCCTAATCACATGGAACCACGAGGGCGTCAGTCATAAGGTGGTCTCACGTGGCACAGCATTAGCAGCTCTCATGTGGTAACATGGCTTTTCCTCTCTGTAGGGGTTTGGGCATATGCAGCTCTCTCCCAGAACACCCTCATTCTTAGTTGTATTTATAAGTCATCAAACCCAGGAATGGCAGTGTTCTGTTAAATCACATCACTCCATTTCAGTCCATTTCAAGACACACAATAGTATTGCTCCATTTGATTCACAATATTGTTTGTGTAAACGACATCAGCTGTATTATAAACACTAAACAGCCGAATCCCCCATTGGCTCCTGTGCTGGTAACAGAGATTTGTAGAAAACAAGGTTCTGAGTGATGCTGCCAGCAGTTGTGGTGGTAAAGGACAACTAGAATGTAACTAGTAAAACAGCTACTTGTAGCATGCCACTGCTACCACTGTGGAAAGCATGAAGGAGAAGGTGTGATATTGTCACTTTTTGGCCGAGAGCCCCTATATGCTGCTATTGCAGTGCAGAAATGACAAAGCGTATCATAATGTCTCCATTTGCCATTCCTTTGAACCGCCGATAAGTGTGAATATCAGAACAGAAGTTGTGCATCATATGAATTGAGGCTGGTCTGTAAGAGTGCAATGGGTAGCCAAATCAATATATTTTGAATTATTACTTATACAACACTATCTATAATTCATAAGCTGAACATAATGACTCAGTAAAAGTGAGGTAGTACTGTATCCCCAGTCACTCCACTAATAGGAATAAGTGTGTCTAACAAAAATTTTGAAGCATCAGTTGGAAGAACCTTCCTTTCAGCTAAGACTTACCATGCCTGCATTGAGCTTCCCTAGCTATCAGAGGAAGAGAGACCCTTTGATATCAATCCTGTAAGCGGGGTACAGGGGCTCTGTGAATATGATGGAATCTCTTCACAGCGTCTGGCATGATACTGTAGATAGAAGGACAGTGTGCTTGCAAACTTCAGGCACATGCCCAATTTACCTGTGGCGAGGGCCGAGAAGGAGGGGGAGTTACAGTCGTGCAGCAATGAAAAAAATGCAAATACAAAAAAATAAAAAAACTGACATAAGGTAAAAAATGACTACTCAGCTTGCCACCCAATGCTGTTGAGCACATGGCATCTATCCATGATGTAAAACGTTTGTTTGCTGGTAAGAGCCAAATAAACATTTGTCATCTTAATAATCATACATTTAAGAACAGTAACATGCACATACTGTATGAATCAGCTGAGACAATAAGGGGCAACTACCTCTAGCTAGGTAGTTAGCTACTAACCTGCAGTAGCCGTCTGATCTCATTCTTCAGGTATTCTTCGTTTCTGTAACCCAGTAGGTATTCGGTCTTCTATCTTGGTAGATAAGCTGACAGTAGTAGCAAACTTGCTATGCCTTCCTGCTATTGCTGATGATGGATTTACAACATATAACCAGATGCTGAAGCCTCGATAACCATTCATATAGCTAGGGTGCTATCTGCATGTATGATGCAGACGTGTATTCATAAATGAATTTATGAGTAATTTCTGATAAGATGAATGAATTTTCTTACATGATGGAATAACATGAGTGTTGATAACCTGTTCAATTGGGTAACAGTAATAGTAATAGTAATCTGTCTTCCTTTTCACTATTCCTGTTACTTTGTCTTGGTTGTGTGCCAGCTGAAGTAGCCACGTACTTCTATTCTGTCTTGTATTGAATGTTCTGCAAAACGGATATAAATTACACATTAATTTACAAGTCAGTAATTTGTGTTTTTTTTTTTCCCTCTGTCCTCGTTGGTTGGCAGACCTCCGCAGGTTGAATTGAGTTCAGGCGTGTGCATGCCTCTCTACAACTGCAGTACCCTCCTGTGGGCAGCTGATGGCGCCAAAGTATGTAATTTCAGGGGGACATTTGGTGTGTTTAAAAAATCTTAGCAGGTTGCTATAAACAATTATTCTTACTGTTGGTCTGTGCTGTAGACAAAAACAAAATAATATACGGGATATATATTTCAGAGTGATGTTTTTTTCTGTCTACTGGTTTCATATATGTATCACAGTCACTTCCAAATTTAACTTAAAGCATTACTTGTACTTGCACAATATTTTAAGCTTTGACAAAACCTGTTTCAAAAGAGGGAGTTGATCACCAATTGTCATTGCAGAAGGCCCCAATTTCACTTACATAATGACTAAAATGCGTTTCTGTAACAGATGCCATTTAATGCACTGTTGCACTGAGTCAAGCCTCCAACTGACGTTTACCTCACTGTAGCGTGCTGGGCAACTTGCAGTATGAAAAACAGTCACTATTGGCTATTGGAGTGTAAATGTCACAGGCGAACAGGGGAACATCGTCAGTAAACCCCAGCACACCTGCATGAGGTAAGTGAGACAAGCAAAATGTATCCAATCGGTGATTGAAAAATATGGCTACATAAATACTAGGTAGCTAGCACATATTGTGCAAAGCTCCCTGTGGGCGAACCCAATTTATTAAAATTGTCGGGGCGACGATGCACGGCGCATCATCGCGAATCCCTCGCGGTTTAGCCGCACCGTCGCTAAGTCCTGATCCGAATGCCAGTTTATTCTGTCGGATCATCTTCTGTGCCAGTTTTTGTGTGCGTAGATGCAAAGTTAGAGAACTTCATTTTACTTTGCATTTCCGTGTTGCGTGTTGTTACAGATGCGACTTGTTACGAATTGTATCCTAGCAAGAGAGCAAGAGAGAGATAGATAGATAGATAGATATGTACTTTATTAATCCCAGTGGGAAATTAAGTTATCCAGCTGCTCGCTGACATACAGTACATTCATAATAAAAAACCATAATACAAACCACTAAAAGTGCGGAAGTGCAAAAAAAAAAAATTAAATAAATAAACAGATAAAAACAGTGAACAGTACATGGGTAAAAGACACAGTGCATGGGTAAAAAGACTAAAAAGTTAGATGACTACAAGACTACACAGTGCTCCTCCTTTCCCCTCCTCTCCCACGTGTGGTATTGTACAGTCTTATGGCTCTGGGAAGAAATGACCTGCGGCATCTTTCGGAGGAGCAGTTCAGTGAGATCAGCCTGCTGAATGTCAAGTCTGGATAAAACCAAGCAAGAAAAACTATTTATCTTTTTTATTGGTAGAGTTTATTTTTACATAGGAAATTTTTCACAATCCATCTTTACAGTGATCCCAGGCCTGAACCCCCAAGAGCAAGCCTATGGCAACAGTGGCAAGGAAAAACTCCCTGGCTATAAGGGAAGAAACCTTGAGCAGAACCCGACTCAAAGAGGGAGCCCATCTGCCTCGGGCTGGCACCAGGAGGTTATATTCGGGGAGTGGAAGGAAGGAAAATGGAGAAAGCATCCAGTATGATCCCCTGATCTAGAGGACAATCAGGGTTTCCGCTAGGATTATTTCTTGCCAGTCTGGTGTCCAGAAAGAATTTATTTTACCAGACAAATCAAACTTACCAGTCACGTTTCAATAATGTTACAAACACAAATATAATGTACACCTAGGTTGACGAAAGAATGACGACCATCAAATCAGTTAAAAAAAAGCATAACCACATAACACGATTTAAAAAATGAAGACATGAGAACCACTGTGCTTATTATTCTGTTAAGAGCAAAAAGTGAGGATTAACCTCCCTGCCCCCAGGCAGTACAGTGGTAATTATGACTGTTAACTTTCAACCCAGATTTCATGACTGCGAGAGGCCTAGGAGGATGCAGGCGTTCCTCCAGGGCACAGTTTCACAGAGCCGGACCACACCCTAAAGCCAGGGTAGAGGGGTTTGGTGAAAGTGGTGTGGAAAGTGTGCAGATGTCTCACTGTGCCAGAGGACACGCTGTAGAAAGACAAAGTGCCGGCCGGCCAGTCCAGGTACACTCCTACTCTCCATGAGTTGGAAGGAGGGGCAGGTATCTCTGAGATTTTCTCCTTGTGCCATACAGAGCACTTTTCTCCAAAACATAAACTCCATGAATTTTCATTGTGTCCCAGGAGGCTTTCATCTCTGGCACTTTTCCGGCAGATGTCTTTGTAGGTCACCCCTATGTGGACTTCAGATTCACACCACTCAGCCTCCCAGTAACAGCGAGTTCCAGACAGACCCTCACTGCACAGCACCTGGTTAGGGCCATCAAACCTGTCGGGGTGATGAGGATGTGGCTGCCTGCTTTTCTCCCTCGTTACCTTTGTGTTCCCCTCAGACAGAGACAGGTATTCGTTTGCTGTGTTGGGGTCCAGTTCAAGCAGACAGGCATCTGGAGACAAGGGGGAGGATAAAGGAGAAGGAGCAAGTGGGGGATGCGAGTTTATAACCAGGAATCACACTGGACAACACAATGTAGCCGCATGAGAACACAGAAGAAAAATACAGACTAGCTGTAGGAAGCTTTAAGAAAAATGAGGCAAAAGTAGAAGCAAATTAAACAATTGGTATTGGAAAAAAATACATCAGTTGCAATAATACAGATGTTCTGGGTCTAGATAGGAAACTAATGTGCGCTTCAAGCTAATGATCACCTTCAAGCTACTGACCATCTCACAGATTAACCAGTTTTGTCATTAAGGGTTTGAAAATAATCACAAAAGAAAACCACAGATGACCAAACCTGACAAGCTGAAGGAGACTGAAACTGCAAGGTGGTCTACCATTTGAAGTGAGACAAATGCAATCCTCATTCCTACACTGCCAGCGTTTTTCACACTACAAGTCCCACAGTGCACCACAGCTGTAAGTCAGACCCACCTCTAATGACATCATCCAAAGGACCCATAGATACTGTATCTTATAAGCCACTACAGAACAATTAAGATCTGTGAAGATCGTTGCCAAAATTGTTGCTTTAATGTCTATTAGTACATAAACAAGAAAGAAACATCCTGAAAATAGCTGCATCTCTCACACACTGATGTCATTATAGTTTGCAAAGGAAATAAATACAGGAGATCTTAATATACTGTAGTACACAGCTGTAGAAAACTGTACTGAACTTCATACATGTTTTTGGAACATGGAGGGTTAAACTGAAAGTTATTTCTATTGTGAGCGTGTATGTGTATGTATGTTTACAGGAATACATGAGAAATGTAAGAATTTTTTGTCTATCAGGGACATCACTGAGAAAATCCACTAAGGCCTGCTCATCCAAAGAACATGCAGACATTTGGGTGATAGAGGGGAAAAAAGTAGAGACGAGGAGAGAGAATGCTGGAGAAGAATAACAAGAAATGGACAAAACATATTTTAAAAAGGGAGAGAAAAGTGTGAATGAAAAGTGTGAATCTGTGAATGATATTCTGCAGTTTAAACATACTTACATTTCTGCAGCCCTGGCTTGGTTCTGCACTCCCCGCCATGGTCCACGCTTCAGAAAAGCCATGAGAACAAACAGACAGATCGTTCATGAAGTGAGGGAATTATACATAATTTATAATTACTTATATCACTCTCTCTTCCTGCCTCTCTCTCTCTAAGGCTCAGGCTTACTTCAGTTTGCATCCTCTGCTCTGTAGGTCAGTGAACAGTCTTTCTACTCCTGCATCCTCTGGGTGATTGTAGCTCAGATCCAGCTCTCTCAGGTGGGAGGGCTTTGAACACACAGCTGAAACCAGAGCAGCACAGCCTGCCTGTGTGACTTGACACCCTGACAGCCTGCAAAGAGGAAGCATATGACAGATCTTCACTGTGAAAGCTTTGGATCAATATCAAAACAAGAACTGGAGTATGTTAAAAAAATCCTCAGTTTTTTGTTGTTGTTTTTTGTTTAGCTGGTGCAAATTTGAACATACACTATTCTCTTAAAAATGTAAAGGTTACAAGCAGGTGTATGTAATTACAACAATTTAAATGATAAGGGTCTGTATTCATTTACAATGTGTTTATGGAAATTATGATCACAAGTTCTGTTTAACCAGCTGTACAGACACAAGGCCATAGTAGATTACAATTCAATATTTGGTTATTACTGGATTTTCTGCTATGAGAGGAACTTAACAGAAGCACTGATTTTCAATTCCTCCTTAATTCACTTGCACACCAGCAGTGCAGCTTTGAAAGCTGAGTATGTAAAAACTAGCATGAAAACACGAGCGTAATTTATGCCAATTTACAATTACAATTTCACCTGTGAACATTTGAATCTTTTAGCCTAATGTTCATTATTCAGTGAGATTTTTTTTGTGAATGTAGGCCATACTCTTTCCATGAAACATTACCAAAAAAAAAGACAAAGCGACATTTGATCATGAAATTCAAATATTTCTACAAAAGTTGCATTCACCTCAATGTCTGTAGTTTACAGTCTTGACAACTCAAAGCTGGACAGAGCAGTTTCACTGCAGAGTCTCCCAGGTCGTTGTTGCTGACGTCCAGCGTCTGCAGCTTACAGCGATCACTGCACAGCATTTTACACAGCAGCTCCACTCCAAAACGTCCCAGGTTAATGTGGCGGAGAGTCAGTGTCTGGAGGTTGCACTCAGCATTCATCAATCCACAATATATGTGTCTCACTCCAGATTCCCCCAGATCATTGTTGCTGAGGTCCAGCTCTGTCAGTTTTGAATCAGATGGCTGGAGAGCCAAAGAAACAGTTTCACAGGCGTCCGATGAGAGACTCCGGTCACAAAGACTGCAAAAAAAAAGGCAAAAAATGGTCATTTGCCACAGGATATTAATGAAGCTAGATAAATACACGAGCTGACTAGAAAACCAACCCGTAATTTATGCTCCACTGCAATGAAATATATCATGACCATGAAAAAGGGTGAGTTTTTAATCGTAGAGTTGGTTCAAGACTTAAAAGTTCAGAGTTCTACTAACTCAACCCACGCATTTTTACAACAGCATTCAATATAAATCCCTCAATACCTCATCTATGCGTTACATTGTTACTGTGGTAAATAAAATGGGGAGATATGCTTTGTACAGAAGCACAGAATACAAAAAATGTCAAGTGTGTTTTTGTCAACTGTGGGATTTTCAGGAACATAACCCTTGTGGTTGGTGAGGGGATTGCAGTTGGCGACAACAGCTCCGTGCCAATGAACTCGCGTGACACCATGCAAGTTAGATGCAGTATTATGAACGAACCACAGTGGAATAAAATGGAACTATTAGACCTGCAGACAGACCCTCAAGTATCAGCGTGTTAACCTGCCCGTATTACAATATAAGTGGGTCTTATACTATCAATCATGTGGTAAACCTGCCCTGAGGCACCACGGTTCTGAGCAACAACCACCTGCCCTAACTATTGTATTTTTACCAGTCATTATAATTACTTACAAAACCCTTGTGGAGTTCTTGATAACAGGAACCAATCTCATCAGACCATTTTCTGGTATGTTGTATTTCCTCAGGTCAAACTCATCCAGGTGCTCTTCTGACATCAGTAGGGCATATGCCAGTTCTGAACACTGATAGGGTGAAAGTGGTTTCACTGAACCTGAACTTGCCTGCCTTTGTATGTCACTCACAAGGGAGGGGCCATGAACTCCAAGCTCAACCAAACAATGTATGAGGTTGATGCACCTATCAGGGGAAATGTCCCTTCTCTTCAAAGACCTGATGTGCTGGATTATTTTATGGATGCTTTCTGAGTTGTTTCTTGTGTTTGGAAGAAAGTCTTTGAGGAGACGGTGATTGGATTCCATTGAGAGACCAAACAAGAAGCGAAGGAAAAGGTCGAGGTGTCCATTCTTACTGTTCACAGCCTTCTCCACTGCACCTTTGATCAAGTCAACCAAAGACACTTGGCCAGGTAAAGCTCCCAATTTTATTTTGAAATAAGATGTCAGTAATTCCATGTCATTTTTTTCCAATAAATGATGCACATGTAAAGCTGCAAAAAACTCTTGAATGCTCAGGTGAACAAAACAGTAAACCTTCCTCTTTTGGCTCAATGACT
This sequence comes from Megalops cyprinoides, assembly GCF_013368585.1. Classification (NCBI taxonomy): domain Eukaryota; kingdom Metazoa; phylum Chordata; class Actinopteri; order Elopiformes; family Megalopidae; genus Megalops; species Megalops cyprinoides. Next base: position 8,691,953 of record NC_050583.1, on the reverse strand, counting down.
CCACTTTCAAGATTTCAGTGCAAACTCCAGAGTACAACGAAGCATCTTTGACCTCGATACCACACGCGATCAAATCTTCTTCATAAAATATTAGATTGCTTTTTAATAGGTGTTGACAAGCCAGCTGTCCAAGTTTCAGAATAATGTTTCTGTCTGACTCTAAAAAGCTACTTGAGACTGACTCATTACCCCCATACTTCTGGTTCTTTATCCTTGTCTGAAGGAGCACAAACTCTGTGTACATCTCAGTCAGAGTTGTAGGGATTTTCACATTTCCTGCTCTGCTCAAAATGTTCTTAAGGACAGTGGCTGAAATCCAACAGAAGACTGGTATGTAACACATGATGTAGAGGCTCCTTGATGACTTCAGATGAGAAGTAATTCTGTCAGCCAGGTCCTGATCACCGAGATCCTTCCTGAAATACTCCTCCTTCTGTGCGCCTTCAAATCCTTGTATCTCTATCACCCGATGGACACAGTTAGGGGGGATTCGATCGGCTGCAGCTGGTCTGGAGGTAATCCAGAGGAAAGCATAGGGAAGCAGATTCCCCTTGAGGATGTTTGTCAGAAGAATGTCTAAAGATGCTTTTTCTGTGGGATCAGTTAATTGCTTATTCTGATTGAACTTTAGTGGAAGCTGGCTCTCATCCAGACCGTCAAATATCAAGATTACTTTGCACTTATCAAACGCAATAGTTTCAATCCCTGTCACAGCAGCGTGAAAGTTTTGAAGAAGACCAATTAGACTTTGCATGCCTTTAATCAAATTCAGCACCCGAAAAGGAAGAACAAATATGAAATCAACATGTTGATTGGCTTTTCCTTCCACCCAGTCAATAATGAACTTCTGTACAGAGACAGTTTTCCCAATGCCAGCAATTCCCTTCATGAGGACAGTTTTAATCTTTTTGATTTGTCCAGGCAGGGGTGTAAAAATGTCATTGTGCTTGACAGTATTTTCTTCTGAGTTTTTTCTCCTGGATGCTGTCTCAATCTGCCACACCTCATGTTCATTATTGACACTCTCACTTTCACCTTCTGTGATGAGGAGCTCTGTGTAAATCCTGTCCAGAGAGGTGTTACGTCCTTGCTCTGGAATCCCTTCAAATACATCCCCATATTTCTCCAGCAGATACCGTTTAAGTTCTTTCTGGATTCTTCCTTTCAGAGCATTATCAAAATGATCTGTGTAACAAATTGTAAGAGGAGAGTAAAATGTTAACTGAAAGGCATAAAACAGAGGGTTATATGTCATGTGCCATTCTATTTAAGGTCAAACAGATTGTCAATCTGTTAATTTGATGAACGATTACAGACTGTAGGTAACTGTGAATTGTGTATGACTGTGAATATCAAAGGCTGTTCCTAATGAGATACAAGTGATGAAGGAAATCTGTGCAGTAAAAAATGACTGCCAGTAATGGCATGATCTAACCTTCACTGGATTTGAGATACTAAGATCTCTTACCAGTTTCTGTTTCCAGTTTTTGCATTTTCAGGTTCTGAGGTGGCACATTTTCCTTTGAGGACACAAGGCTGTCTTCACTGGCCACATCTCTAGGTACTGAGGAGTCTTCCCTAGACAACAGAGAACAGCATGGAATGTTTCAAACAACTGTCAGCTCCAGCATGGCTGACAACGGTGTGACATGATCAATACACACAATGACACACCAGCGATATTACTCAATTAGTGGAGAGATCAGATGAAGCCCCATCCCCCGCCTGACAGAAGGATCTGACAGGAGCAGGTCAAACACGTCATACATCTTTGTTGAGTATGAATATATCGCGGTGAGGTGCAGCTGTATAGAAAGTTGAACTGAGACTTACCAAGAGCGTTTCCCCACTCTGTCCCTCTGGCCCTCCACACCTGCCGAGGATAGGAGCCGATTTCCCCTGGAGTTTACGACTTTCAAAATCAACAAAATCAGTTTCTGCACTTTTAAATTATCTTGAACTGGATTAATTCGGGGGAAAAATGTGCTGCGTAAGACTATTTTTGATCCCCCCCACCCCACCCCGCCTTTATGCTCATTAGAGGATAGGCGCTACTCCACTGACGTCACCCGCACAACCCCCAGACGTCCGAGGCTTATACTTCTGAGTGCAGTGACACAGCCCTATCTCCAGACTTGCCCAGCCCGATCTCCAGTGGGCCAGTGTTCCAGTGCTGTCCTGGTCATTGTCAGCAGATTTCTTTTCATAATTTGCTTTTGTGATGACATCTTAGTCTAGTGTGTTTTATTTCATACACGCATCTGCTTTTTGCTCCAAAAGTTAAAATGTATATTAAAATTCTAAAAGGAAAAAAAAACGAAACCTTCCCTACCATAAAAATTGTTGATGTTGCTTGTAAGAGAACCCCCGATATTGTTGTGAGTGGCCAGGGGTGCCACAACGTTGCTTCCACTCTGAGCTGTGTTGCTGTGATGAGACTGATGTTGTTCAGAAGGTGGGTTCTGAGCACGATCATCTCCTGGAAAGAAAATGGACCAAAAGCATTAAAAAGGGCACTTTTTACAAACTGTCACATATGAATAATTTCATACTGTTCACAGATAAAAGGGTTGTGAATGAATGCTGAAGATGCTTTACGCTGCAACACTACTAATAATATGTCCAAAAAGTTTTGTTTGGTTTATTTTTAGTGAGTCTTTTTTGTTTTGGTATTAATTTCATTCTGTTTAAGCCCCAGTTTGAACTGCTACCTGTCTCACCTTCAACACCTGCCTCCTACCCCAGCATGTGTGAAGGTACCCGCGGTCACTCTTGTAGTTTAAACTCTAACTAAGACTGCTGACTAAAGAATTGTCCCTCATGTTATAGTACACATACAGTCATTTTCATTCACGGATGAGAATCATACACGAGTGATGGTTTCTTAAGGTTTACACACTGCTCTCTGTGAGATATTAACTCATAGATTAGAGGCATCTTAAGCAAGTAATTTTAACTTGTAGTTTCCTGGCTAGTGCCTGAATGACTGACAATCACTTGCTTCATGGTTTAGGAACCTAAGCCATGAGTGACACTTTTGTTGTACGTTTTATGTGTTTTACATTGTGACCGAGTGATTTTCCACTGTTTTTACAGCTCAGAATCTAGTGTGTGAGTGATTTTATAGTGAGCCCTTTATAGTTTAGACTATTGTGTGGATGACTGTTTCATGGTTTCAAGTATCAGTATGCCAGTGTACCTACCTCCAGACATCCCTTGTTGCGGGCTGACCTTGTAGGCAGAGCTGGGATTTTCGTTGACCATCGCAGATCCTGAAAATGAAGAAAAACACCCAAACGCCTCCACAACACTTCCTTCTTTCCTCCTTCAATCGCCCAGGAACAGCTGTCAAAAGGTGATCCACAACTTCCAAAAATCAGGTGAAATGTTCACTATATAATATCTTGATTATAATATGTTCTTTTCTTGTAATCCTGTCACTGGTATTTTCATGCAAATTACTGGTGTTGTTGATAAATGGCAAACATTAGGCCTTCTAAAATTCATTATATTAATGTGTAGTCTTTCATTGTTTATTTAAACCGCTCTCTGTGGCAGAAGAACAAAGGCCAAGCTCAAAGCATGACGCACTCCGGAGCAGCCGTCTATTTTTCAGTTATGCTTGATTTTTATTTGAACATTCAAGTTTACTTATTGGATAATGAGCCCACCTATCACCTCTTGCCATACTGTTGATTAAAAGGTATGTCATTTTCTGTCTGATGATTACCTCTGCATTTTTTAAAATGTTAAATCCTACTATAATCGCTTAATTACGCTAATTTTGTCAAGTGTTGACTTTATCATCGTGCTTAATGTCCATGGTATTTTGGTATTTTAATGTAGACACCGGACAGTTTGGATGTATATGCTACTAAACAAGCCATAGTCATTTCTTAAGCCACGCCGTTCAATAATTTGTTTCATGAACATTACTTATCACGTAGCAAACCTACAGTGTTATCATATCAATTGTTAATGTTTAACTATAATCTGCAGTAGGCCAACTCATCTAGTTTCTCCAGTGTGCTGACCTGCACTACCTGTCGTGCTGTGGTTCTACGCGCCACACTGTTTTTATTTTACAGGCCATACTGTTATGCTGAAAAGGAAGATTTGTAAAATATCATGTTGTAAAATATCAACAGCACCGAGCACCTGTACCTGCGAAGCTGTAAGAAAACTCTTGAATCTGCGGGTTAGGATCCCTGCTGAGTCCTTTTAATCGGTCCTGAAACTGTATGGCATTTGCTTTATGTTCTGCTCATTTCATTTAAGAAGGGGACTGCTTAATCACAATAGGCCGATAAATCAAAGAGATTTTTCTGTTTAGTTTACAACGTCATTACGAAATGTTGACTTTACATGGGAATATTCACATGGTAGAAACATATGCCATTCTACTGAAATCCTGTCGACATCATCTGTGACGGTTGCCTTTTATTTCCCCCCGTCTCTTTAAGAGTTTGATTCGTTTGTTAAGAGTGATGAAGAACCGCGGGGAATTTTGGATAGGTGTACCTTGTCGTCTTTTGGGGGAACGGTGCTTGTTCGTTTATCCCTGCATGAACAGTTATCCCTGCATGAACAGTAATCGTGACAGAACCTGGTGGGCCGTTTCTGTAATTGTACGAATTTCTTTATTAAACGCTTAGGTGCGTGGACGTCTCCTTGTTTGTACTGATTACACACTGCTCTTTATTTGAATATAAATTTATTTTCATTTACACCTCTTAGATCATTTCTGGTAACAAATGCTGTTAGAGTTGGGGTTGTAGCCTAGCCTACTAATATTAAGAAGAAACCTGTTTGTTCAACATTTTAATACCGCTATCTATCCTTTGAACAAATTTGGTACAGCGGTCCCAATTAGGTATAATTAGTTGTTCAGTTTCCTTTTGTTGACCAGCATCCGTCTGACTTTAGCCGTCTTCAGTGCTGGACTCGGTAGCAGGAAAGAGGTCTCGACTATTCAGTTTGTGATGAAGCGTCACTGCGCGGACGTATTGTCCAAATTCTGAGCAGGTGGCCCGCCACATGACAAGTTTCGAGTTTTAAACACCCGTATTAAATTAGGAATCTCGCAGCCTTTTAACTGTTCTTTGAGTGACCGGTATAAAAAATGTGCAGTATATATTTGTCACCTGTATTGAGATGCAGCCAGGAAAGATGGCAAGTAGCCGAGAACTACAACCTCAAATAAACTGGATGCACTGGGTAGGTGCACCGTTGACAAATTGATTCCTTAAGATGCGTATCGTACTCATCTCCAGGAAGCAATGGCAAAGTAAGCTTTGGATCTTACATCATTTGTAATTTATGTCCTAATTTCACGCTGCACGTTCATGCTGTGCTCTTCGGCTTCTCCACAAAAGGCGCGCGAAAATAAGCGCGCGCCTCTGAAAAAACAACGGTCGTAACAGCGAGGTGAATGCAGTCTGGCAAACAGGAAACCAGCTCATTTCATAACTACCAAAATCGTAGACAAGAGTTGTGGACTTATAAATTCCTGTGGACAAAAGCACCCGTTGCTAATTATTTCACCACATATCCACTCTAGTTATTATTCATTAATGAAAATTACCCTAACCGAGGCTGGGAAGTCCATAGCCTACAGGTTGAGATTAGCGTGCCGCATACGCAACGCCGTAAAAATACGTTTTCACAGCTTCAGTGCACACAAATATAGCTGATGTTTTAAAAAATTGCATTACCGTTTCAAGAATTGCGGTTAACTGATATATCTTACCGTTCGGATGTGCAGGACACCGCAAAACAAATTCATTAGCTCGCTAGCTAATCCAGCTCGGCAGCAGCATACTGTAGCATACAGTCAAGTGTGTGAGTGTATGAGTGAAAATGAGCGCACGGACCTTCAATAGATAAGACAAAAAGTGACACGCCTCCATGTGTGAACATTTCAGAATAAAAGAACAGTCTTTTGCAAGATAGTGTTTACACTTTGGCTTGTTAATATTTCATTTTTTTTAAATTAAATTTATTTATATTTACAACCAATGAAGACACGCAGGTGCGGTACGGTACATATATAACAGAGCTTGTGCTTATGCTAATATCATAACTTGGTTTGTTGCAGAAGTGAGTGTGTCAACAAAACGGGAGTGTTATCCCGTTTCCCTCTGAAATTTTCCTTACAGGATCCACTGTTACATATCGCATATTAGTGTTATGAAATAAGGGTAGCTTTTCATTGTGACACAGGTGGCCCAGATAAGGCATGTTTTCCTATTTTGCAGTATAAAAACATGTACAGCAAAAGTTGAAAATTATCACTCCAATATTATTATCAGCCTTATTCACTGACTGTCTTTTGCACTACTGCCTTTACAAACTCAGCTATACTGATATATGTGTGTTTGTGTGTGTGTGTGTATGTGTATCATAGTTACAATTGTACAATTAGTCATTGGGAAAATGATTACTGTATATTTTCAACTACATTCCTAAAAGTTGTATAGTAGTTGCTAGATTTTTGTTGTGTTATTTGCCATATCTCACACTGAGATGATATCTTTGTTGCTGTGTAACTCATGACAAAAACGTATTAACGTATTAAGTTGCATAAATACTATTGGTATGCATCTGTAATATAAAGTGCAGACTAGTACTTTTATTTAGTAAGTTTCTGTGGGCTCAGAAGAGGTGGTGGAAGGAACTTCCTGTACATATGGTTGGCGCCATTTGAAGAGACGTGGCTCAAGCAAATAAATTTTACCTGCTGGGCGTGAATACCCATGATGCATTGCGCGAACAGCCAAGGCCAAGTGGAGCTGAAGTGCTGAATGGAGCTGTCATTAATGGAGCTATTATCACGTCCACTCAGAGAGTTTGTGAGCAAAATGCAGTCAACTACCTAGTGAGCTAGCTAGCACACTGTAAAGTGTTTAGAATGTAACATTATGCTGCATTTAGTATCTTCCCTTCCCAGCTGCAAACCAGATTCAGATGACTTTTTAAAATTACATTTGGCTGGTAATCCTATCAATAATACCAATAACAATATACAGAAGCAATATCAACATGGACATGGATACAGAACAGCCAGGAACACTGTGAGTGAGAAGAAAGCAGAGGAGTTGAACTACCATGTATGACATTGGTAGTATCTTAGCAAACACATCGATTGTCTCTAACTGTTATACATTCCTGTATCATACTAATATATGCATAGGGCCTAATAATGACCTATAAAACCATAATGAGCTTGATCTTCTAGCAGCTGTCTGTTGTTTCAGACTTTATTAGATTAGAAAAAAAATGTTTGACTGGCAAGTAACTGTAGCTGCTTGTTGTTTTTCTAATTCACGCTCTACCTACTTTTTCCCTAGCTATTCAGGTAAATGCATAAAAAGCATCTACCGAATGAATGAATGTACATGTAAATGTGGTGTATTTTTTTTAAATTCTCACCGGGTAGAAAATCATCAAGCGATGTGACAGAAATCTAACTAAGCTGGGTGATCAGGGAGACAGCGATGTGCCAGAATGTGAATGGTGCAGTAAACATCAGGCTGACAGCGTAACGTCTTTGTCTGTTTAACCAACCACATTATCACCTTATCTAACCAACCACATTATCCCCTTATCTAACCAACCACATCATCACCTTATCTAACCAACCACATTATCACCTTATCAAACCAACCACATCATCACCTTATCTAACCAACCACATTATCACCTTATCAAACCAACCACATTATCACCTTATCAACACAGAAGCCCTGTGAAACAAATACCAGTGAATGTTAGACACCCTTGTTGAGCTGTGTCCATTGCAGATGGGGAAAAAATGACCTGATAGCAAAGGCATAGCATTAACCTAGCACTACTAATTATTACAGGGTAATCATCTTCAGTCATCACAAGATTCACATCAGTCCAGTATATGAATCTTTTTCTAATTCATTCCTGTAAATTGCTTTGTATTATAGAGATACTAGGTTAGTGAGAAATAGCTTCACTAACTCTCACCTCCAGGATATATTTATTGACAATTCAGATGAACACAGATGCACCACTTTCATTGGATAATGTTAACAGAGGACTTCATTTTGTTCACTTGTTTCTTTTTTTATCAATCAGTTCAGTCTGTCAGCAATTTTGCATATCAGATATTCTGCTTACTGTCTCTCCCCAGAGCAAATTCCATCAGAGGAGGGCCCAGGAGAATCTGGTAAGAATCACCATTCAAGGAAAATGTTTTGATGTGTTTGGAAAAAAAACAGAATATTTATTCCTTTTTGTTTGTGTCCAGATGGTTGCCTGTGAGTCACAGAGAGCCTGGGAGGAAGAGAGGGAAGAGATGGCCATTCTTCATAAGCAGTGAGTTCAGTAGCCAGTGGATTTAACTTAAAGCACTTGAGTGCTTTAACTTAAAGCACCCAAGTATGTTCAGTGGACAGTGGAATACAAACTTGGTCATTCTCCTTGCTTAGACATATGGCTGATTTTTGCATTAGGTGTAAGGTATCTGAATGGGGAGCTTTTATCATTATGATAAATCATTATTTAAATCATTGTTACGATGACATCACGTTAAAGCAGAAAGCTTCAAATGAGATACTGTCAATGGAAAATGGGTTTTGTGCACTCATGGAATTGCAAATTAGGTGTCAGCCACATTAATATTGTTTAGGATGAAGATTACTTCATTTAACAGACGCTCTTACCCAGAGCGACTTACAAACAAGTGCATCACAATGCTAAGAGTAGTTATTGCAAAGTATTACAAGATGTCAGTAAGATACAAACTTAAGTGCTAGGCTAGTGTACAGTGGCTTTTTTTATATATAATGAAAATAGTAATCAATAGGATAGATAGACATAGATAGGGAGGAAGGTAGGCTACAGATACAGCCTTGAACAGATGAGTTTGAAGTATTTTCTTGAAGTTTGTTGTCTGAATCTCGACAGGAAGCTCATTCCACCAGTGTGGAGCCAGTACTGGGAATAGGCAGGTTCGAGAGATGCTGCCCTTGTATTTCGGGACACGGAGGCGACCCGAGGTAGCAGAGCGCAGCGCTCTCACAGGCTTGTAGGATTTTATCATGTGCTGTATGTATTGGGGGGCTGATCCTTTAAGTCCCTTAAAGGTTAGTAGCAAGGTCTTGAACTTGATCCTCGCTGCAACCGGTAGCCATTGGAGGGACTCAGGGAGAGTTGTCACATGGGCCTGTTTCGGGAGGTTGAGAACGTCAATCAGGCCGCTTTGTTCTGCATAAGCTGCAGCGGCCGGAGATGCTTTTGTAAATGTAGTTGTCGTTTTATCTGTCCGTAAGACAGAGAGTATCAGATCTTACTATCAAGAACACCTGATAAGTTACACAATAAGTCGTAAACTACATTCATATTGTAATTTCTTAAACTGTTCAAATCCTTTGCCGAAAGGCAAGTTCACTGGGGTTTCCTCAAACTGTGGGATGCGAAAGAAATGAAAACTACAGGAATTAGAATGTGAGAGTAATTAGAGTTTCATTGGATGGCTGGAGACCCTGTGTTCTCTGTGTTGCAGGAAAGTGGCTCAGGAGAAGTGCGCATGGCACAAGAGGGCCAAGGAGTCATCAGTTCAGAAGGAGCGGCAGCAGGAGACCCAGAGCTCTGACCACGCCCATGTGAGAAAGTTCAGCCAGGACTAATATCCAGGACTAATACAGAGCCCTCTCTATGCAAGACTACATCTGTCCTGTATTATATGATACTATAGCATGTTTGTCCTCAAATGAGGTGGATGGCAGTAAAGTTAATGTTCGCAATGACTCACTCAGAGCCACTGTGTTTATTTATGAAGGAACCAAAATAGCACCGAACTCTCAGTGCTGTATGGGACATGCCCTGCCAACCTCTAACCTGGTGGATGACCTGCCATTCCAAGAACTTGATGTACAAATTATATGGTATTTCACAATCTTTCAGATTAACTGGGCCAGTCACTGTGTAGGGGATAATTTTTACAATTTAGACATTACAATAACACTGTCATTGTGTTGACAGCTTCTACATCCCTGTGGGGGAATTGGAACATGTTCATGTGTGAAATATTCCACCACACAACTCAATTCGTAAACAATGGACCCCAGTAAACTGACAGCTTGAAAATACATAGGGAGGCAGCGTGACAGAGAGAGAGAGGCAGATAGACAGATATTCTGAAACAAATATCCTTTGGTTACCTGCAGAATAGCACCTGCGCTTTTGTGGTGTGATGGTATTTGTTTTTTATTGAAATGACTTGGCCAGGTGATCCAGCTGCCTCTGTATTTAAGCTGATCTGTTACAGGTTTTGATGCCAAACCGATTGTGGGTGTACAGTACACCTCATCACGCCCCACCCAGCGCCCCAGAACAAACAACGAGAAGAAAAACTTCTTCATCCCCTTGGTAAGAGACATAAAGTTGTGCTTTATGCTACATATTGTGTTTACTACATATACTGTATATTATGTATCTCTCTCTCTCTCTTATTGTATATATATATATATATATATATATATATATATATATATGTATATAGCGATATTGAAGTTAGTTCTGATCAGTCTAATTGTTACTTCTTCTAGTTTCCATGAGCATGGTAAGATAAGGGAACACCTTCAACAGCTGGATCAGGCTCGACTTCTTAATTTGATTTTCTCACAGTGATGCTCACACCTTCAGCAGGCTTGGCTAAAGAGCTAAGATATGAGCCAAGACGTGACCAGAGATCATCACTTACATTGTAAGCAAAGATTTTTTTCCTAAAACTGGGTTGTTGCATCACTTATGCGCAAAGCATCCCTTGAGAAGGCTAGTTGCATGCCGTGGAACTGTGAAGGGCTACAGGCTACACCACTGCTTTGGCACGTAAGCAAACCGCTTCCATGTTCTGGTGCTTTTGCTTCCTGTTGAAAGCCTTCAGAACACCAAGTTTAAAAGCCTGCACTACCTCAGTTGCCATATGAATGGCACCAAAGCAGTTGACCGATTATTGCTATTACCGCTGAAGACGTGCATTCCAAGTGTGTTAGAAATGTGAACTGTGATTACACTCTTCTAATGGTGTTTAGAGTGAATAAAGATGAAGGAACACATACCAGGGTAACAAAGGAAAATTATAGCTCTTGGTAAGGTAGAGTACAGTCTGTGAGCTGGACACCGAGAACACGCAACATAATTAATGGCTTGAATAATTAACCAACAGAGAGATAACTATTGTTGGTACTAAGTTCTTAACAGGGTAGCTGGAATGAGACCCTGCAGTTAAGACCTATGCACTTTGGTTTTTGGACTTTTATTTGTAGATTTTTCTCTTGCTGAGAATAGCCAAACAATTTTTTTTTGAAGGTTACACCTTTGCAATGAGAGTGTTTTGTTAAATGCTGACTGGTTTTAGTTGTATTTTATTCAATTATTTTATTCAATTTAATTTCTTAAATTTGTTCCTTAAATTAACAAATGAAGAAATGTGATCATTTAGCATGCTGATTTGATTTTTTTTTATATGCATCATGGCACTGACAATAGCATCAAAGTTAATGTCAAGTCTGTCATTCCATTGTTTACAAAGACATATGAAAATTATAGAGAAAGCTGATAGTTGTGATATTTGAATGACATCAAAAGCAAATTCAATGGTTGACCACGGTTGTTACCCAGATTTTACATACAACTCTGTCTCTGCTTGTCTGTCAAAATACTTCAAGGACAGTTTGCATATTGAAATATGTGATTTTTTTTGGTTACTGCTGGAGCATTTCCCAGGTAACCAATATCTCTTTGTGAGATTTATAATCTGTTGGAAAAGAGACTCGTCGGATGTTTCCCAGCAGCATGAGAATTATCATAGAAGTATCATAACCCATGGAAAAATGCTGGTTGTCTGTTTATATTAAGAGCCCATTTTTGAGGCAGCCTTTCTTTAGGACATCAAGTGAGAGTTGTTTTTTTTGTTTGTTTGTTTGCCTGATAGCCGCTCTTTGTCAGTCCGTCTGTCTGCGAGGAAACATTTAAGATAAGATAAGATAAAAGATAAGATAAGATAAGACAGAACTTTATTGATCCCACAGCTGGGAAATTCACATGTCACAACAGCATTAAGACATTATGGTCTTAAGCATTATGGTCTTGTGGCATAATCTCCACTTCCTCAAACTACTGTCCAGCAGCAGCAGCAGCGGGTTAGCCACGCTGACTTTTTTTGGGAACAGAATGTGGTCATGCACGCTGGCTGACTAAGCTTTGAATGTGGGCTGCCTCCGTTCCTCAATATTTGAACGGATGGTCTTAGAGGTCTCTTCAATTCCAAGTTACCGAAGACCTAAGGTGTAGTTTACTTTAAGCTTTCCCATTACCGCTGAGGTAAACCATTTTCTCAGTCAAGGCACGGAGGAGGCTGTTGGAATGAACCTTTTGGTGGTGCAGAATTATGCATCACATACGCTATGTGGACAAAAGTATTCAGATGCCTGACCATTACACTGTAAGGACATTGTATTCAAATACATATACTCTAATATGGAGTTGGTCCCCCTTTTGCAGCTATAACAGCTTCCACTCTTCTTGGAAGGCTTTCCGCAAGATTTTGGAGTGTTCCTGTGGGAATTTATGCCCATTCGTTCTGTAGAGCATTTATGAGTCTACAGAATGACCACTGATGTTGGACGAGAAGGCCTGGCTCGCAATCTCCGTTCCGGTTCATCCCAAAGGTGCTGGATGGGGTTGGGGTTAGGGCTCTGTGCGGGCCAGTCAAGTTCTTCCACACCGAACTCATCAAACCATGTCTCTATAGTCCTTGCTTTGTGCACTGGGGCACAGTCATGTTGGAATAGAAAAGGGCTTTTCCCCAAACTGTTGCCCCAAAGTTGGAAGCATAGCATTGTCCAAAATGTCTTGGTATGCTGAAGCATTAAGATTGCCCTTCACTGGAGATAAGGGGCCTAAGGGGCCAAACCCTGAAAAACAGGTGTGGCCAAATACTTTTGCCCATATAGTGTATTTATGCAGCCTCTGTTGTGCAGTTGTGAGAGCACAGCGGGCGGCAGCACACAACAGGGCAACCACACTAACGAACATGCTGAAGTGTTTTACGAGGATATACACTGTAAAGGTATTATGGTGTGGCCTGATAAGCAGGATTCATCATTAGTATTAGCAATACTTGTGTTATAGCCAGGTAGTTATATGGATAAAAACAAGTAAATATGAAAAAAGTAACAAGTAAAACAAGTTAAGCTGAAAAGACTGTATTTCTCAGGCCTTGAAGCGGTTGGGTGATTGTATACACTGGCTAAGATGGCGTGCTGGTTCAGTTGGCCTGCCCCCTTAATAAGCTCCTTTCTTATTGTCTCCACAGTAGACTGCTCTTGTGCTCAGCATTGTGATGTACCTTGTGATGATGGACCGTCTCAACACAAACTCCGCCAACTTTCTCAACTACTCCATCCCGGATCCCTCCCCCTTGACGGATAACTCCTCCCACGACTCTGCCCATGAGGAGCCTGAGTGTGCTGAGCCAGCCGTGGGCTTCTTCTTCTTGATCGCCATGGAGATCCTCACCGTGGCTCTGGGCCTCCCAGCCAATATCAGGGTCCTGATTGCCCTGCTGCGGGGCGAGGTCGACGCCTCTACCTCTGACATCTTCCTCGGCAGTCTGGCGGCTCTCGACGTTGTTTACCTCCTGCTGGTGCCGGTGCATGTCGTCAACTACCTGCTGCTACAGAATGGGGTCGTCGACCGCGCCCTGCTGTTCGTCCTGGGGCTGAACGAGATCGGCAGCCCCCTCTTCCTGTCCGCCGTCTGCCTGGACCGCTACGCCGCCGTGCTGCACCCCATCGCCTTCGTGCGGTTCCGGGACCCCCGGTACCGGGCGGGCCTCGCCGCGGCCGTCTGGGCCGTCACCCTGGGCTACTCCGCCTACATCAGCGCCGTCGACTTCAAGCACAACGACTGCATCTTCATCGCCCTCTTCATGGCTGCCTTCGTCATAATGACCTTCTGCAACCTGTCCATCCTCCGCGCCCTGCGTCAGTCCGGCCCGGGCAGCGACGAGATCCACCCCATGAAGCGCAGGGCCTTCCACACCGTCCTAGGCGTCTTCGTCGTCGTCCTCATCAGCTTCCTCCCCGCTGCCGTCATCTACCCCTACGAGCACATCCTGCCCGAAGAGCTGTTCGAGTGCTACATCTTCCCCATCTGCTACGCCTTCATCACTCTGCGGGCATGCCTCCAGCCCCTCCTCTACCTCTTCCGGGCTGGGAAGCTGCCCTTCCTGCCGAGCTCCGGCCAGATGCTCTGCTGCCCCACCAAAGACGCCGGTGCTTAAGAAGTTCCTTCTTAATTTATCCAAACTTTGTTTTGTTTCTACCTCACCCAAGGCTAAACCACACAGGAGGTATATATGTAACATAAGTGATGTGGATCAGACTTTGGGGTTTGCCATTTTCTCATTGTTGAAATTTAGAGGCCAATGTAACATAGAAGTGCCCATTGTAAGTGGTATTAGTTCAGCTGCAACTTTTGTAAGATGTGAGTCTCTTGTAAGTCAAATCTGTGTAAATAATGTGCATTAAAATTTAAATTTAAATATAATAAAATATATATATATAAAATATCTATAGTTACATATATATTTTAATAATATATACAATAAAATGTAATATTTTAGATCATAATCCAAGCCATTTCCCTTTCACTACCTTTAGCCTTCCATTTTTTTAATTGCTACCAAGCATACAGTACTTTTGGGGGTGTGCTGTGTTCACTGGCCAAAGAAACTACTTCATTCAACAGCTCTTACAACTGGATATACAGACTCAGATGCATCAGATCACTATATTTCTCTCCAGCACCATAATATATCTCTGCTGTTCAATAGAATTATTGTCAGAAACTGAATCAATACTAATGCGTTTTATTGCGGGTTAGTGGATCATCAGGGAAATGCTGTCTTTTTTTTGACCAAATGATCGATTCCTGCCTCTTAGTCAATTCAATTTTTTGTCTTCCTTGGCAAGAACAGAATGATGGAAAATGTATTCGATTCTGTTGCTGTGCTGAATATTATGAGTTGTTATTAATGGTCTTCATGTTGTACACATTTAAATTTAATTTCTTTGATTCCAGCTGATTGGGAGGAAGTGTGCAGCAGTGTTGCAGAGTGGTATGAATTATTCTGGGTGCCCTGGCAAAAGACTCCTTGACCAAATGATCTGTCCATCTCTCACTGTGGTTGCACCTCTGCTAATTAAAAACACTGACCTGTCTGTTAACGCGAGTGGAATAGTCCATGGAGGATTGTCTTGTTCATGTTTTGATTATTGTTGTGTTGCCATATGAGAAAAAAATGGACTGTTCTGAACGACTTATTAGATTTGTTATGTTATACAGTATCAGGTGCTTAATCTGAATTGTCTCAGCAAATCTATCTGTTTAAATGGATGATATATACAATGTCTGCAGTGGAAGTCACTGCGGATTTACCTTAATCTGAGTTATTTCTCACAATGTAGAGCAACACACTACATGAAAAGATTCACTCGTCTTGTCAGCTTTAATGTAGGTAACACCTGTTGCATAGCGTTGATTGCAAAACTA